>NW_015090805.1:11696610-11750685 GCF_001431845.1 Calidris pugnax | reverse complement strand
TGAGGTTGGAAGGGACCTCTGGAGGTCTTCTGTTCCAAGCGCCCTGCTGAAGCAGGACCACGAACAGCCAGTGGCCCAGGACCATGTGTTTTTCAAATACCCCTAAGAAGGGAAACTCCACAATCTCCCTGGGCAATCTGTCCCAGTGTCCAGTCACCCTCACGGTGTGACATTGTTTCCTGATGTTCAGATGGAAAGTCCCATGATTCAGTTTGTGCTCATTGTCTCTTGCCACTGAACACCACTGAAAAGAGCTTGGCTGTGTCCTCTTTGCACCCTCACTTAAGCTGTTTATATACATTGATAAGCTCCCCTCTGAGCCTTCTCTTCTCCAGGCTGAACAGTCCCAGCTCTCTCAGCTTTTCCTCATAGGAGATGAGTTCCAGTCACTTGATCATCTCAGTGGTCATTGGTTGGAGAATAGCCAATATGTCCATGTCTCTCTTGTACCAGGGAGCCCAAAAGTGGACACAGCACACCAGGTGTGGCCTCATCAGTGCTGAGTAGAGGGGAAGGAACATCTCCCTCCAGCTGCTGGCAACATTCATCTTAATGTAGCCCAGGATAACAATTGCCTTCTTTGCCACAAGGGTATATTTCTGGCATGAGTATGAGCTCAGCCTGGTGTCCACCAGGATCCCTAAGTCCTGTTATCCAAGCTGCTTTCTAGATGGGTGACACCCAGCATATGCTGTTGCATGAACCTCTTCAGTTCTGGGAGCGGACGCTAACCTGACCAGAGCCTGAGGATCTGAAACTAATAGAATCAAAAAACACAGCAGTTCCAGTGATGGAGAAATCAAAACCTTCTTCCAAGTCCTCAGGACTGAAGAACAGGACTGGCAATCCCCAGAGTTGGAGAAGCCCACTGGGAAAAGCCCCATCTGCAGCACAAGGCATGAGGTCCTCAATGTTTACTCTGAGATAAAAGTACCTACCAGGGTTTTAGGTAATCTATAATGTCTGCTTTAGAAACCTGGAGAGTGTGAGGCTGCCATATATGTTCTCAGATGTCCAGGTAGGAAGCCAGGCTTTAGTCCCAAAGTACCCAGATTGCAAGCTAGCCTTAGTAATAAATTCCCAATGTACACCCAGTTTTAGATTGCAGATGCTCTGGAATCTCCGCCAATGAAAACTCACTCTCAATTTGGAAAACTGATGTGTTTCTATGAACGATTTCAGCTTTTAATCATTTTGTCACCATGTTCTTGACAAGCTCCAGCTATTCTTGTAAAATTTCCCCATCTGCTCTTGACATTTAAACAAGTTTGATATTCAGCTTTAAACACTAACTTCTGAATATCCACAGACTATACATTCCCTGGAAACTTCGAAGTGTTATTCCAGCATGGTACAAAAATGCAAAAAACCCCACCACAGTAGCAAAACAAATTCAGCCATCCACTGCCCCCACCATACATAAACAGGATTCCAAGCCTGATATACAAATAGAAAATGTAATCAAGTCTTAATATCACACTGAAACACATACTCTGGGACAAGGAGCTAGAAATAATACTGCCAGGCTCCAGAAATAGTGAAAAGGTGTTTAAGAGGAGTAATTCAGTACTTACCAGGCCACTGGTAGCTAAAATTTCCAGACCAATCCTGCTACAGAATACAGATCCTCACTGAGTTGGGGATTTGGCTACCTACTGCCACATGCATCAAAATACTACCACATGAATCAAGAAACTCAACACAAAGAATGAAGGTCTTTGCTCCTAATGATGCTTTTGCCATATATTCCGTACTTTAGGTACAGAAATGTTAACTGTCTAATGTTGCATTCATGTTATGTATGCAGTCAGCTAACTACTGATGCAAACTTTTAAGAAAAAGCCTTTTTAGAGAGTTCATTCATACGTACAAGAAGGGAGGACTGATAAAATGTCTTCATTTCCCCAATATAAATGGGTAACAAATTGTATTTAACATTACTCCTTTGGAAGGACAAAGAAAAATGAAACATAATGTTTTACTAAAGTGAATACCATGACAGGGCTGGAAGACCAGCTAACTGATGCTGTGACATAATGCTTGCTGGGTGAAGAACTGACTGAAGATCAGAGCTCAAAGGGTTATAGTGAAGGGGGCTACATCTGGCTGGTGATCAGTCACCAGTGGTGTTCCTCAGGGTTCAGTGCTAGGGCCAGTTCAGTTCTATATATTTACTAATTATCTAAATGAAGGAGTTGAATTCACCATTAGGAAGTTTGCTGATGATACCAAACTAGGAGGTGTTGTTGACTCTCTTGAGGGACAGGAGGCCTTACAGAGGGTTCTAGTGGAGCACTGGGCAATTATCAATGGAATGAAATTTTACAAGTCCAAATACCAGATTCTATACTTAGGATGGAGTAACATGGGGTAGAAGTTAAAGTTGAGTGGGAGAGGAGTGGCTGGAGAATATCCCTGCAGAAAGGGATCTGGGGTTGCAGGTTGACAGCAGGCTCAATAGGAGCCAGGAGTGCACCCTGACAGCCAATAGGGCAAACCACAGCCTGGGGTGCATCAAGCACAATGTAACCAGTGAGTCAAAAGAGGTGATTGATCTGCTGTATTCACCATTGGTGTGGCCTCACTGAGTACTGTGTGCAGTTTTGGGCCCCAAAATTTTAGAAGGATGTGCAGGTCCTTCAACGTGTTCAGAGGAAAGAAACAAAGCTGGTGAAAGGGCTGGAAGGAATGTCCCATGAACAGCAGCTAAGGACTTTGGACTTGTTTAGTTTGGAGAATAGAAGGCCGAGGGACAACCTCATTGCTCTCTACAGCTTTCTGAGGAGGGCAGGCAGAGAGAGAGGTGCTGAGCTTTTCTTGCTGGGATCCAGTGATAGGACATGTGGGAATGGTTAAAAGCTGCACTAGGGGAGGTGTAGCCTGGATATTAAGAAGCATTTGTTTACTGAGAGGGTGCTCAAGCACTAGAAGAGACTTCCTAGTGAAGTGGCCGATGTCCCAAGCCTGTCAGTGTTTAAAAGGCATTTGGACAATACTCTTAATAATTTACTTTAACTTTTGGTCATCTCTGAAGTGGTAAGGCAGTTGGGCTAGATGGCCATTGCAGGTCCCTTCCAACTGAAATTCTATTCTATTCTATTCTATTCTATTCTATTCTATTCTATTCTATTCTATTCTATTCTATTCTATTCCATATGTTCATTGTTACCAAACCATGCATCAAAGCATCACCTGTAGCACAGTTAAAATCCGAGAAACGTAAGGAAATGAAAAATCTTTATGTTTTGTAGAAACCACATTACATTTGTAAATCTTTGTGGAAGAACAGAAAACAGAGTGGTGAGAAACTGCCATTGAACTAACTGCTAAGGGTTTGGTCACAGATATCATAATACTTTAAGGTCTCCATCTTCAAAAAAGTACATACAACTGATTATATGTCAAGACTTTCTGAAATGTTCTTTTTTATTTTTTTCCCTTGTTTTAATCTCCAGAAAGCCCCCTGACTTGCATACCCAAGTATGTGACCAAGCTAGTCACACCTAATCTTGGTGTCTCCCATGTAACTAACACTTCATGAGGAGTTTGAGAGGCCCTCCTGAACAACAACAACAAAAATATTTTTAAAAGAGCAGGAATAGTTTGTTATCTACTATGACATGACACCTAGCATTACTGGGGAAAAGAATCCTTCCACCTGGAAACGTTTGCTAGTCAATTAAATCATTCCAGCACCATACTGAGCACGAGGCTTTTTTCCTCTCAATAAGAAATTGAATGAAAGTTCGCAGATAAAATTTTAATCAGGAAGGAGATTAGCAATAAATGGCTATTTCTCCCGTTTAATTATTTCTCAGTGTTTTTATTCCAGCTGAATGAAATGTTGGTAATTCTGAAAATACTCTGACTATATTCTTTAATTCTTTCTAGTGCTAAAAGAATGAAGGATTAATGACCTGATTACTCTTTAATACCCAGTATTTATGTCAAGAAAATTATTTGATGCTGTTAAATGTAGCAAGTACACATTAACATACCAAGGACTGACCGTAAATGTTAAAAAGGAGAAGATAAGAAAAGTATTTCTTAATAATGCCAAATTTTCAGACAGTGAACTGCTGAATGGTATCATATCACAGTTTGGTATCATATAGTGCACATTACAGAATCCTGACACAAAAGACACAAGTCAGGGAAATAATCTGACTAAATCATAGGTGTGAGATCACTGGTAGCTAATGGAAAGTCAATCCTTTTGTCCTTTTTATTACAGCAGAGATAACAATGTATAAAATGAAAGTAGATACACCAGAAGCAGTAGATCCTAAACATAAAAAAAAATAGGTCACAACATACACCAGAGAACTGAAAAATGATCCTCACCACCTTAACCTTTTCCTACTAACAGTAAAAGATTAGAGGAGTGAATGGAAGAGATTCCTCCATCTAATATCCAGTGACAGCAACAAGAACAAAACACTGCTCAGCTGTGAAGCATGATTTGTAGCAAACACAAAAAAAAGTGAAAAAAGATATAGGAAAGGCTTGGCTACAGGCATTAGCAGTGTTACAGATTATATTGCAGTAAACTAGGGTAGCATTGCTTTGGCCATGATGGTCTAGCACCACAGATAACACATGGTTTATTGGGAGAAGTAATAGCTTTTGTTAGATCAGCTGGTGTAATTGAAAAAAGAAGCAGACGCGGCTGAGAAGTTCTGTGCTGTTTCCAATCATACCAGTTGGAGTCTGATGAAAGAACGCGTCTGTCTCTCTGGTCTTGTCTTAGGAAACTATTAGTCCACCAACTACAGACACACAGAGAATCGTTTCTGAAAGCTATCTTCTCCCATGTGATCTTAGAGCTTCAGCTCATTTTAAAAGTATTCCCGGTGGTTATTGAATTACCATGTCCCTGTATAGATCTGAAAAATGATAACTAGCTTTTTAGAAAGGGAATTCCAGTAACTTTTGACACAGGTTCTAAAAGTACAAAAAAGGTATATAAACAATGCATCTTTAATGAAAGCATACATAGGACAGGTTTTATCTGAATGCACAAGGAGAAATTCTCTCTGCTTTTTGCAAAGGTCTTTAAACTCAAATGGAGAACAAATTTTTCTGCTGACCTGCTTTAACTGTTTTAAACTACTTATATTCAGGAGAAGGCATATTTAATGAGAGGTATTTGCTGCCACAGAAGTATAGGAGGTTCTTGAAACTTCTCTGAAGCAGAAGCTGTAGAAAATACTAGTAGATAAAGCAGATAAATTAAGCTTCAAGAAAGAATCTCAAGTTATGCAAATCTGTAGTAAAATTACTTTTTAACACTAAAACGATGCTCTTGAAACTTGCAAAAGTGATTATATACTATTTTACAGGTTGAAAACGAAAAAAAAGCATATGTAATCCTAATAATACTCAATAATCCTAATAATAGTCAACTATGGGCCATAAATAATGTTTCTGTAATATTAACTGAAGGAGAACTAGGTCACTAAATTAAAAATAATCAAGCAAGTACAGAAATGGTTGCCTTGACAGAGACATCTTGTAAAATAACAGCCTGTCAGGAGACAAATCTATGATAGCATTTAGGGACATGGCTATAAAATGACAGTATACCAAAGCTCACTTATAATTGCCAAATTGAGTTATTCAATTATTGATGCAACAACAGTCACTGTCAGTTTATTTTTCCTCAGCTGTCACTCTCTTAATAGAAGTAAGGATGAGGGAGATTGACCTCTGCCATCTATTCAACTCTTCATGTGGTAGGAAGGCATTAGGAAAGAATAATTACAAGGTTTTGCAAAAATCATTCCATCAAGGAATCAAATATTTCTGTTTGTTCTCCATAGAAAAACATATATACAGGAGAAGATTGTTGAGGAATTACTTCCAGCACCTTTCATTACTGGAACAGAAAATAATGTATTACTGCAAACTTTTTACTATGTTTTCCGGCTTTCTGAGGTGAAATCACTATTTCCAGTTTATATATTGTTTGTGGTATCAGTAACATAAAATATATATTTAACATCAATCACATATATAAGTTTTTAAACCTCAATTTGAAGTTTTGCCTTCATGTTCAGTGTGTATAAAAAATTACTTGATCAGAAGTCTAGTGTTTATCACTTTCCCCGTTTTTAGCAATGTGTTATCTGCATTTCAGATAGTCAATGGAAATAAGGGGGGTAGGAGGGATGTTCCCATTTACTTAGAATAGGTATCTACCTCATTCTCTATAACTTCTCATTTTAATCAATATTTAAAACTTATAATTTTCACGTGTTGTTCAAATAATGTTAATAATCTAATTCTGTCCCACTCAGGCAAATTTATCTTCATAAGATTAAGACAAATTAAGATGGAATTCAGTCCCATTGTACCCAAAGATTACATACACTCATTAATTAGATATTGTCTCATAAATGTTTTGAAATTAGTTGAAGATTTAAGAAATTAAACACTGATTCCAGTGTCCTATGTTCAGAATAGTACTGATCAATGACCCAATCAGAGTAGAAAGGATTCAGCAGAAAGGACCCAGCGCTTACACTACTCATTGTCTTGCTGGATCAATATCTGAACCATCCATTAAAGTCCAGTACTGCTAGGGAGAAATTGCAAGTCACTATATGAAGGCTATTTAATGAGTGATATGGAGCTGGTTGAAACTGAAAATACTGGAAAGCAGTCAAGATTTACCTTGTAAATGTCAGCTTAGTGAAATGTGCAACGTTCATTTCTATTTTAGCAGTGAGCTATGTTTTCTGATTATACTCTTGTGCCCGTTTCCATACTTCGTCAAAGTGTCTTAAAACTTGTATAGCAAGTGTTGTTTCATAAAAAGAAAATAAAGCAATCATGATGCATAGAATTGTGAAGAATCAGTTTTAGCAGAGATTACAGATTCCATAAACCATCTTGGCACAAAAGATGATTATTAAGCCACTATTAAAGATTTTATTATTTCTAGAAAATATCAAGCATCTTGTTGTTCCTGAAGGAACAGAAAGTTCTTGGTTATTTTCTCCCTTTTCCTCTCCCAAAGTTGTATTCTGATCACAAGGAAGACAATAGCAAAAATCCTGACTGCAAACTGTTTAGTACTACCGTTTAGTCTACTCACAGTCAGAAACATTTTTAAAAGAGATAGGCAGAATAATCATTTAAAAAGCAAGAATAAAAAATTCTGATCATGCAAGGTAACTTTTAATCTAACTGGCAGAACAGTAATAGGCATAAAAGTCTAATCTACATATTGCTTAAAACTGTAAGTTGATTAAAACAGAACTGAAGATACACAAAAATCTGAAACAAAAAATCTTAAACAGTGCAGTTTAAATTCAGTAGAGAAATCTGGTACAGAACAGATAATAAAAATGCGAGACATAAAAAGAACAAATACAGAATAAATGTCAAGAAACACTTCTAAACACAGTTCAGTAGCATTCTTTCAAAAAGCCTAAAGGGCAAATTTTTTGAGAGAAATGCCACAATGCAATCAATTAGAATTAGAAGGAAATTATGTATCCAAATGGATAAACTTCAGTAGACTAAATAGCATTTAATTTTCCAACTATTGCCAACAAATTTGTATATATGCTATAATAATATAATATATAATAATATAATATATAAAATAATATCAGATTTCATTGTGACTGTAGAAAAATGCTAATTTTATCCCCACTTCAAGACTATGTGCTTTGAAGTATGAATTTTGAATACAGAGGTACTTCTTTCCTAATTTTAGCTGCCAAGAATTATTGCTGCTGTACTTGCTTCTGAAATTGAACTCACATTAAATTTTAAACAAAATTTAAGTTTGAATGACAAGGATATTTCAGCTTGCACTGGCTTTAATGTTACTATCACATGTGGTCAGCAATCTTCAAAGATTGCTTTTAGCACTGCTTTAAAGCAATAAATAGAAAATTTAGCTCTAGCAAAATTATCTCCAGAAAAAAATAATTTTAAGGTTTCCATTAACAATAGGTAATGGTAGTAATTCACAATTAGACAGTTTGACCTTATCTAGATATCCTCTTATGAAGCACATAACATAGTTTCTTGCAATTCAATAAAAAGCATTAAACATGATTTCATTATTGTTCTAATTATTATATTATAGTTATCAAATGGAGGACTTTTAACAAAAATCTTGAAAAACTTTTAGTATAAGTACCTTTTATTTATCATTAAAATATATAACTTTCTGCTTTTTATATCTGGGGACACTGCTCCTGGACCCTTTATTGAAGACTGAAATGGTTGAAAACTGAAATGATTATTTTAGTTCAGTAATGAAACACCACCTATTTCAGTGTGGAAAGGAGCTTACAAATAGAAAAAAAAATGAAGGCCTTATCTACGTAGATGAACTCAACTTCAAGAAAAGGGGGCATGACTTCCAGCTACCTTGGAAATATGAACACAGCCCCAAAAGATTTTATTTGACAAAAAATTAAATATTTTAGTCAGTATAATTTTCTTGAAAAACCTAGCACATTAAAATTAGAGACAGACAAGTTAATAAATAGTAAAGCACATGACATTTCCGTTTGAAGATAAACTAACGACACTTCGGCACTCACTATTTTTAATTATTCAGAAAGCAAGAATTTCACTGACTACCAATTTCTTTTTTTTTTTTTTTTTAGGGTGGTAGATATTGCATGTTTCTTTATATTATCATAAAAAATGGAATAAAGAACAGAATTTTATAAAGTATTTTGTCTACTTACTGTTTAAAATTAATTCCACTATTTTTCTTCTATTTCGTTTCTTCTAATTAATTTTGTAAAGAAAGAGACGAAACACCGCTATCTTGTTCCTAGAAAATGTACAAAATTAAAGTTAAATTGATAGCCCTTTTTGGATATACTCAATGCCTAAGTACCCACAAAATTAGTCTGAATTTATCATTACCTATAGACATTCATCTACAGATTCAGTACATAAAAAAACCTTGAGTCTTTAAAGTCATGCATGAGAAAATTAAGAAATGCTGATGCACATTTTTTACCTAATTTGACTCCTCTTTTACATCCCTTACTATACAATGAGGAATCAAACACTATAGGCACTAAGTTTTCCACATAATTTAGTATTATGCTCTAAAGAAAATCAGCACACACCTGCCATTTTCTAAGTTTTAAGTGCTTTACTTTGTGACTCTCATAAGCTCTGAATGAAGGCTTCCTATACTAACTCTTCCATTATTTCTTTAAGGAAAATGTAACATATTCAGCATGACACTTTTCACAACAACAAAAAAGATTTGACCCATTTCACCAATAGATCACATATGTCCATTGTTTAGCTACAAGAATGGCTATCAGAGGCAGTGAATGATTGTGCCAAAGAAGCAATGGGTTATATGCTACATTTCAAGATACATGGGATGTTCATAAGGATGTTGTCCTGTTTGGTCAATGATGAAGAGGAAAAGGGGATTTTCTTGTCTCAGTACAGAAAAAAGTTACCTAAGGACATCATGGCTAAAGTGCAAGTTGTAAAGAGAAGCCCAAGCTGAGTTTTCCTTAGTTCTCCTACAACAAATTGTGAGAGCTTTTTTGAGCAGCACTTCCTTCCAGTGCTGTACAACCTATACTGAAATGCAAAACTGCTCAAGCAATTTATTTTACTTTTCAGCAAAGCTCACTGAGTCTAAGAATGAACAAATTATTTGGGAAACTTCAGTGTCTTTTTCCCTGAAGAGAAAAAAGAGAACATTTTTGAATGCACTGAACTCAGGTTAGTTGATTTTTAATTTCATGGAACCCAGAAAAAATAATTTTATATCAGAAATTTACTTCTGATAAATATTGGACACTAATGCAAACAAGGTGATAATATTCCTTAAAAATACAACTCAAATGTTTCTAAATAATATGAAGCTGTGGTAAATCCATATACTATAAGTAAATGCTAGCTCTTTTTACATTACTTTGCCACCAAGATTGATTAAGCATAGAATTATTCTGAACAGATGAAATACTAATTTGTATTAATAAATCAGGTGAACTTATATTGGTTTGAAATTTCTTTGCAAATTATTTACAAATGTCTAACAACTAGAGGTTTATGTTATGCTAGTATAATAATTTGCTATCTTATTCATGCAGAAGACAATTATTAATGACTTCCATTACTGCAGTTAAAATAGAATCATAGAATAGTTTGGGTTGGAAGTCACACAGTTGGAACCCAATAGTTGGGTTTAAAAGTCACATAATATGACCTTCCTGCAATGAGCAGGGACATTTTCAACTAGATCAGGTTGCTCAGAGCCCTGTACAACCTGATCTTGAATGTTTCCAGGCATATTGGATCTGCCTCCTCTCTGGACAATCTTTTCCAGTGTTTCATCTTTCTTGTAGGCCCCCTTTAGTACTGAAAGGCTGCAATAAGGTCTACCTGGAGACCTCCCTTCTCCAGGCTGAACAACTCCAACTCTCTCAGCCTGTCTTCCTAGGAGAGGTGCTCCAGCCCTCTGATTATCTTCGTGGCCTTTCTTTGGACTTGGTCCAACAGGTCCACGTCCTCCTTATGATGGGGTTGGCTCTTGACTCCAAAAGTTGCACCAAATGGTACAAGACTAACACAAACAATATGGAGTGTTTTCTTTAATAGTTCTGGATATTTCAATTGCAGGAAGAACACAACTGTGTTCTTCTACACACGTCTACACAACTGTGAAAACTTAAATCAAAATGCACACTGAGAAAGGTATTTTTAAGAAAATATTTATGTAAATATGGACTTTCCAATGTTCAATTTGATAGCTATTGTTTTCGGTATTATTCATACATAATTCATATTTATCGCTCCTAAGAAAATTGAAGAAAAATAAAAGGAATCTACTTTCAGAAAAAAATATAATATTGTTAAGTTTAGTTTTGATTGTCCCAGGGTGCCTAAGAATTCAGTGCAATCAGATGGATAACCTTTAATCCCAGTGCTTAAAATAAATTCAGTTGTCTGTGTGAGATATGCCAAACACATAACAGATTTTTCACATAAATGTTCTTCCTTCTCAACATGACCTTTTATCATATATTCAGCGTATATGACTATTTTTTAAGTTACTTTCAGAAAATATCATTTTTAAGAATTACCTCTATCACCTATTTTTAAGAATTACCTATATTTTTAAGAATTACCTATATAAGTGACTTCAGAGCTCAGTACTGCATTTATTCTCCACTGGAAATGGTTTTCCTCACTCTGTGAAAAATCAGAACATGCATAGTGGCAAACATTGGCCACAACATTGGGCTTTCTATATTGTTATTTAACAGCCTGCCACACGTTTTGAAGATAGAAAGAACAGCTTTTACAGAGAAGATCCTGGAGTTAAGGTTCAGATCTTAGAAAAATTTCTTTGTGTGACTTCTTTAGCATCTTTTCCTCTCATTTGCAAATAATCATGTCTGGTTCCATGCTTAAGGGGTAAAACAAAAGTGAAGACAGTGACTTAAAATAGCACCTACATAATACACTGCTTACTAAAAAATAAAAGAATGGTAGATTTAAAT
Organism: Calidris pugnax; assembly: GCF_001431845.1. NCBI lineage: Eukaryota > Metazoa > Chordata > Aves > Charadriiformes > Scolopacidae > Calidris > Calidris pugnax. The sequence continues at coordinate 11,739,172 of NW_015090805.1, read as the reverse complement.
ATGTTGCATAAATTATATTTTAAATTAAGAACTATGTTACATGCATTTTACTGCTGTTCATGCTCTTCAAGGTTATTTGAAAATGACTAGTTGTCATAGCAACTCAATTTTCACAGACTCTGGCCTAATTTTCTCCTAGAAGGATTAAGATTCAAACATGGAATCAGTGTAAACTAAGAGCAGTATCAGTGAATGACTCAGGTTCAAAATTTCCAAACACAAAGGTCTGAATTCTCAGCAAATCTTTGACTTCTACAAAATTAAAAATGTCAGGAAAAGAAAAATTGCATTGCATTGTTGTTATTTGATTTTGGTACTATCACAGGCTTTTCTGAGTCTTTTTTCAGGAAGTCTGTTTTTCTGCAACTGAAAGCACTGAATCAAGAACCCAAACCTTAAAAGGAAAGAAATAATATTCTCAAATCAAAGAAAGATCTATCCAAGGAAAACATGCATGTGTTTAACATTTAAGGGGACTAAAAAAAGGCACCACGGCATATAAAGCTTAAAGACGAAACCACAGCTGGTTATTACATCAAGTATTGTGATAAACCTGAGTACATATCAGTATATCTCTTCAGAGAAAATAAAAATCTTAGAAAATGCGTCTTCCTTCTGCCCACCTCTTCTCCCTCTTTTTAATGCCAAAAGGCCACTTTTAAAGGAAATTTTGTTATGTAATTATTTCATTATCCAGACTTTATAAAGTGGCACCTTTTCAACATAGGTCCAGACAGTTGCTTACGGTAAATGATGAAATTTTGCTTTTCCATACACAATGTTATTTCTCGGAAAATCTAACTTGACCCCCATTTTCTTCATCTATATACTTTGTATCAACAGTTAACCTCCTTCCCTCATTTATGTTCGCTCTTTTGTGCTAGCCAGCAAGATTTTTGGGTGAATTTTTCTTAAATAAGCAGTTGTTTCATTTTAAGTTTGAGTATTTTGCTGCTATTTTCCTGCCCCAAAGAAGATTCGAGCAAGCTAGCTACCTTGCAAGTTCAACTCTGAACAAAAGAGAAATAAATGAATTAAATCAATATTGTAATAGGTAATATCATGCTGTATAACACTAAAAGAATCCTTAGGAGCAATCAACAAAAGCCACAACAAGATAAGTGCACAAAGTCATGAATTTGTTTACATGTTGGCTATTTTTATGAGAGGCATTGAATAAGTGGTTGCATTGTACAACTGATGTCATAACTGGGGAAAAAAAAATATCCTGAAGTTACTGATTGCTGAGTCAAAATATTAGCAATGAAATTATTCATCCTCAGCTACACCCAAATTAATGTTGGGTGTACCCAAACTAGTTGTTTGGGTAAAGCCAGCTAGTGTAAAACGGACATATAACTTATTGCAGTAGTTAGAATTTTCTGCAGACAGTTAGAAATTTCTTCAAAGAGAGGTCTAGCTTACGTTTCTCAAAACATTCTCCCAGGAGAACAGAGTGCATGTTATTGAAAAATAAAGGTTTATATTTTCCACAAGTCTTTATGTATTTTGTAAGAAAGAAACTCTTTACTCCTTAGTATTTCCACTGAAAAATTAATAGAGGTATAAATGTTAGCCTGGTCAGTACACAATGGTTAACTCAGTCCTGTATGAACAAAAGCATCATCACCAAGATTCCCAAGAAATAAAATCTCACAAATGCATTAAATGTCCTACTCAAAAGAGCAGCTTTGTCTTCTCCCACAACACATAGAGCATTTCTGGCTATTTTTGTTGTTTTTTCTAGGGAAGTGCACCAGGGATCCTAGGAAGGAGTGATTATCACTGTATTGTCAGTAACCAACCCATCCAGACAATGTCTTCTGTAAATGACAGCTCAGAAGGATGAAGGGGAAAAGACAGGCCTTGAGTCTGACTGTGCTTCTACCACATTCATGAGAAATGTTGTGAGAGGCTTCAATGAGAAAGCTGATTCAGAGGTAGTGAGAAGATCCTGATTTCCTCTTGATGATTTGTAACAGAACACTGACATATTTCCTATCTGAACAAAATCACTGAATTGCTGTATACTTTTTAAATAAGCATCTGATATAATCCTTTATGAGGAAAAAATTGGCTCCAAATCACTAGAGGAATTGAAGTGAAGGTACCACTTCAGTTTGCTGACTGTGTCTACAACACTGTCAGTCAGCCCAAGAAAACGGGGATTTGACAAGAACTAAATAAAATTGAAATCCATTCATATTTCTAAAAAAAAAAATATTGCTGTGTTTTAGGTGCCTGGAAATTACTGAAGACAAAAAAACCCCACAGGTAATTGTTACATATGCTGGTACTGATTTTGATGAACAGCCAAATTTAGGAAACCATGCATCCTGGTGCACAGAACTGAACTCCATCAGTTTGCAAATTTCATTCAAACATTTAAATAAACAATGTATTGCATATGATCTGGAATTAGCAGTAATATAATCTAGGTAGGACACTTCTGCTAAATTTAAGCTCATCTGTAACATTCCCGGGTTTGACAAATGAATATCATGCATTCCCCGAGACTGTAATACATGTGGTTTTCCTTCTGAGTGTGTAATGGCTATCCATTATATGATAAGGCAACAATAAACATGGGAATAGCCAATGACCCTTACTGACCTTAGAAGCAAAGCACTCAGATAAGCACATACTTTGTCCTTAATGAGATGTATTCCTGGAGTAATAGAGCTACATGGAAACATTACTTATAGCAGAAAGGAACTACAAGGCAATAACGTGATACAGAGAAGCTAGAAGACAAAGATGGGAAAGACAGAAATAAACTTTTAAGGTAAGCTTCGAAGAGAGCACATCAGCTCATCAGGAGGAAAGAATTTTGGACAGATCAGGGACATCAGATAAAAGAATCAAAATACACTAAAAATATAAAGACAGCAAAAATTTGTATTTCCAAACTTTTTTCCAGTCAGGTGTTTTCAGAGACTGAGTTCTTTCAAAAAAAGACATATTCATTGCCTGAATTAAACAATCACATAATGTACATAGCAAATTAGAAATATAAATTTTTAAAACACTTGTGATAGGCCACAATTCTCAAGCCAGGATTTCAAATGTGTATCTTTAATTATAGATTCAAAGATATCAAATTGAAGCTTGAATTTCAGAAGTGCTGAAATATGCATGCAGTAGTGGAATTTAGCAAATGCTTTTTAAAAACCAAACCCATCAAATACTACACCAAACACCTACCAGTACAAAACAATTGGATAAACCATTGAACAAATATACTTGTATAATGAATATTTCATTAAAATTGACGTATTTATCTGCAACTATATTTGAATGTATAAAGTTTGAATATCACTTTTTTAAAAATTACTGTGAAAGTCATGAAATTTCCTAGGCATAAAAATCTGTTGAATGATAATATGTTAAAGATGTGTATTAGGTTTGCATGACAACGTTTTGGTAGCAAGAGGGCTACAGGGATGGCTTCTGTGAGAAGCTGCTAGAGACTTCCCCCATGTGCGGGAGAGCCAATGCCAGCTAGTTTGGAGACAGACCTGCCACTGGCCAAGGCTGAGCCGATCAACGATGGTGCCAGTGTCTCTGGGATAATATATTTAAGAAAGGGGAAAAAACTGTTGCGGAACAACAGCCGCAGAGAGAAGAGTGAGAGAGAAACAATTCTGCAGACACCAAGATCAGTGAAGATGGAGGGGGAGGAGGTGCTCCAGGAGCCAGAGCAGAGAATGCTCATCAAGAGCATGATGAGGCAGGCTGTCCCCCTGCAGCTCATGGAGGTCCATGGTGCAGCAGATGTCCACCTGCAACCCACAGAGGATCCCACGCTGGGACCAGTGCATGCACCCAAAGGAGGCTGTGACCCTGTGGAGACCCCATGCTGGAGCAGTCTCCTGGCAGGACCTGTGCACCCCATGGAGAGAAGATCCCATGCTGGAGCAGGTTTGCTGGCAGGACTTATGACCCTATGGAGATCCATGCTGGAGCAGTCTGTCCCTGAAGCACTATGCTCCATGGAAAAGACCTGTGCTGGAGAAGTTAATGAACTGTAGCCTGTTGGAAGAACTCACGCTGGAGAAGTTTGTGGAGAACTCTCTCCTGGGGGAGGGACACTATGTTGAAGCAGGGGAAGACTGTGAGGAGTCCTCCCTTTCAGAAGGAAGGAGCAGCAGAGAAAACATGTGATGAATTGACTGCAACCCCCACTCCCTATCCCCCTGGACTGCTGCAGGGGGGAGAATGTATAAAAAATCTGCTGGAGAAGTTTGTGGAGAACTCTCTCCTGGGGGAGGGACACTATGTTGAAGCAGGGGAAGACTGTGAGGAGTCCTCCCTTTCAGAAGGAAGGAGCAGCAGAGAAAACATGTGATGAATTGACTGCAACCCCCACTCCCTATCCCCCTGGACTGCTGCAGGGGGGAGAATGTATAAAAAATCTGGAGTGAGGTTGAGCCTGGGAAGAAGGGAGGGATGGGAGAAGGTGTTTTCAGATTTAGGGCTTTTTTCTCATTACTGTACTCTGAATTGATTGGTAATAAATTAAACAAATTTCTCCCAGTTGAGTCTATTTTACCTGTGATGGTAATTGCTGAGTGATCTCTCTGTCCTTATCTTGACCCTTGAGCCTTTTATTACATGTTCTCCCCCCTGTCCAGCTGTGGAGGAGGAATGATAGAGCAGGTGGGCACCTGGCATCCAGCCACGATTAACACACCAGAATATGTAATGAAGAAGACGTAGTAACTATTCATAAAAAGAAAATCAAACAATATTTCCTGGACTATATTAAACAAAATTAAAATATCACTTGATTGTGTACTTGCAGGGAATATTTCACATGGATTCCCTTGAACTAACAAATTAATATTCTCCAACACTGTGGTTTGTTTTTATTTAGGTACATGTAATTTTTAGCAAAGAACTGATGTATGAACTTATTATATAATACATATAATAAACATATTAATTTGCAAAATATTGGACTAATTGGACTAATGTAAAATTAATGTTTTTCCCCTTAGCTTTTTCTCTAGATCTTTTTGACAAGAAGTGGGATAGTTCAGACTGCTGGGGATCTGAACACTTATTTATCTGAACACTTTTGTCACTGATGACGACAACGTGACAACTGAATAAACAGATGTTTATGAGTATCTTTATGTTCAATCAACTGGCATAGGTATAATCTTATTACCAAGAACTTCATTGACTCCAGCTTTAATAATTCACAATCCAACTATTATACTCATTAATTCAGCATGCTCATGCATTTGTGTAACTACTTAATCCTGAAGTTAGGTAGGATGTGCAGCTTTATATTCTTTTATATTACTAGGATAGAACTTATACTATCTTTTCTCAGTTATCCTAATATTTTCTCATCATTTCTTAAATAGGCTACCCCCCAATACATAATTATTTTTATTGTAATAATGCATCAGCGTACCCTCTTGTATTTTTCATTTACTGGAATGGCTACATGGAAGCACTGGGAAGCAAAATAGAAGGGCTTCAAACAGGCACAAACAAAGCAAAGAACAAGCTATTAGATATTCCCTCATATTCGTGGAAGAGAAAGACAGATCCTTTGGTAAACCCAGTCTAAATGTGAGAACTCATTAAATCTTCAATGAACAATTGTAATGGTAAGAAATTTGCATCAATAACTAAATCAACTTGTGATTTAAGAGAATCAAGTGAATTTTTATGTATTCTGTATATATTTAACAATGGCTAACAAAGACAGATGTTAGTAGATAACATAACAGATGCTAAATGATTCTCTTTTTTTATAAGACATTTATAAAAGACAAACAAAATTAAATGTCAAAATGATAGAGCTACTCTCTGTTCAGAGATACAAGCCTCCCTAAACTCATTAAACTGGAAACAACAGGCAGAACAGGTGTTCATATAACTGGGATTTAAGTTTACATTATTGAAAAAAATAGCACTTTTTGACATACTCAGATGTTCCAATATGTCTGTTCTTTTCATCTTAAAACTCAAATGCATTTTACATTCTGTGGGATATTTTATGCTAGACCATTTAGGTCAGTCTATAAGTAGTTATGTTCCAGCTTCTTACTGATCTTTTATTTAGATACTGAGTTCAAAAGTTCCAATGTACCATCAGTAATAATGCCTTCCTCATCCCAATGAAGAGTAAGAAAATTATAAATAATGTTGAGGAGAAAAAACTAAGGTAATGCATCTACAGTTACTCCTGATCTATATAACAGTTCTGTAATCACTCTGATTGCATAGACTGAACACAAATATATCTAGGGTAGACAAATTAGAAACTAAGGGATTAAAAAAGAGGGAAAAGACCAATCAATTAACGGTAAGACTAACTGGGTTTATAATGGTGGGGTTTTTTACCCACTACAGAGAACTAAAAGTATGGCCTCCTAGATTACAGTTTAAAAGATTTCATATGGTTAAAAATAAATAAAATAAGGAAAAACACTTTAAAACATATATTGGCTGCTTGAAACCAGGAAATTTTTATTAGACATTACAGTAAAACTTCTGCAATTTCTGGTTTACAAAAATTGGCATTTTTCCTGACCAAAAGGGTAGTTTTGATCAGAAACATTTTTCAGGTGTCAAATGAAATTTCAAAAGAGAAAAAAATCTTTCTGTCATCTAAATGGTTATGACACTCACCTACACTTACATGAAGAATTTTTTAAATTATATTTTGAAAATATTTTTTTAAAAAATTAGGTCATGTTTCCTATACCTTAGTAAACCATCAGATGAACACTTGGAGTAAGGTTCTCTTTTATTCTTGAATTTTTCTAATTTCTTTAAATAATGTAATTTTAACTGGTCCTCACATTGGGTAGCTCCACCACAAAGTGATTTAAAGGTCATCCATAATAAAGGACACTTCATCTCAACATATGGCTGTTAAGTCTCCTTCAAACAGGCATACAGAGCATATACTCATTCACTGAACAGCTTCATGCTCTTCCTTGTCCAAAACAGGATTTCTTCAACCTGCTAAAAGGTTAAAAAAATTCTCTACAGATTATTTGATATAAAGTCTAAGCATTTATTTGAACAATGATTTACCCATTTAAAATACTTTTAAGGTGAAGGTTGTAAATTAGAGCACAGAATTCTGCAAATCTGTTATTAATACTTGTATGGTATGTTGTTAAAATGGAGGACCTTAAGTTCAAATTTTCAAAAGTTCTCAAAGCACTTAGATGTCTGAGCCTGGTTTAAGGTTCAACAGACTTGGAGCTTTGAAAAATGGGAGAGCACATGTGTCTTTGAAAAATGTACGGTTAATAAAGAGAGCTGTCATTCAAATACAGGCCAAGGACAATAGATTTTCAGCAGTTCTTTTCCCACTCACAACACCTTCCTCACTCAGCACCCAGAATAATTTATTTCAGTTTGGAAGACCAAGTCCAACCCATGTTGTAAGGATTTTGAGCAGAGCTACAGGGACTTTACATCGTTTCCTTATGCAAACAATACAAGGTCAGACAAAAAAAGTTATTGAACAGTTAATAAACATTTATGCATATATCATAAAACCACCAACTATATAGTATGGTAAAATGGACAGCAATTGATATCAGCTAAAACAGATTTAAAAAAAATAAATCAATTATTTAAAATCAGTTGAAGATATATTGTAAAATCCATATGAAATGTGTCAAGCAGACTCCCTGACCACTCACTTGAAACTCTCTTGAAAGGAAGATGTGTATATGAAGAAGGTAGTGAAATAATGTTTCCCTTCTCACAACAGAAGACATAAAAGGTTTTCAATCCCCTTGTTTTTTTATTCCCCCCACTTTAATTGTAATTGGTTTTAATGTTTAACACTCCAAAATGAATAAAAAATATACAATAAAGAGAGAAAATATGTAAAAAAGAAAAAAATATTTACACAGATGCTGCTTTAAAATACTGTTTCTTGAGGTTTTGAGATTTTTTATTTTGGGAGAGTCATGGGTCTTTTTATCAAAATCAAAAATTTCTAACAAAATGGGGAAAAGCAAGGTCAAGCATTCAATATCTCATTTTTTTTATGGGCAGAAAGAAAATATCACAATGTTATTTTTCAGGCTTGGCAGGCAGCCACAACACTCAGAAGCACACTTAACTATTTTAAAGATTTTTGGTTAAACCTGCTCGAGTGGATGAAACCTTTCCCCTCCACATCTTTTTTTCCTTTGTGCATGTGCATGAATGTGTCAATAGAAGTCAAAATATCATCTGTCAAGCTACATATATTCCAGGACAAAAGATATGCTATTTCTCTCAGACATAAGACTGTGGCATAAGAGTTTTTCCTATTGCCTTCCAAATAATACACTTTCATTTTTGTGCCTTCTTTTCCCCCAATTCTTTCCTTTTAATAATAACCTCATTTAGGAAAGGGAATGTAACTCCTGCTGCAGTTTGGACAGGGATCCCAGCTCAGTGAGATCTGGCTAATAGTCGGGCATTTTATGATGATAAATGACAGTTATAAAACTCTGGTATTCCAAAATAATTTATAGTGTAATCAGTAATTTTAATTACTTTTACTCAGAAGACATTCTGCATTATTGCATGAGCACAAAGGATACCTGGAGCTCATTCGCATCCATCTACAATGTGCAAGGAAACCACACGAAAAGTTACGTCAAAATAGTAGCTAACTGGGCAAGTGGATCATCTCATCTATGATTCTTTTGAGAATCCAATACTTTGTAGTATGGTTTTATTTTTCATTCTTCTCATCATGAAATACTGGGCCACAGCCACTTTCCACCAGCCTTTCAGTTTTGGTAACACAACTATAGTACTGTATTGGAAAGCAGAGTGAATTGATCTAGCCCAAGAGACACTTGCTTTTCTGGAGAGTTTTACACTGTATTAGTTCAGTAATATGGTTACCACTTGTCCTTGCAAACAGGAGTGGCCAGAAATACTTTTGTCTACCTCTGTGAACGTGGGGAGAGCAGTGGCTACTGACTAGCTGTGGATGAAGAACATAAAGTGCATACAACATACCTCGAATTTAGTAAGGCTTCATGTCCTGTGGCATTCTCCTTTGGAAGGTGAGGAAATACAGACTGCCAGTTGCACTGAAACCTGGCTGGATCCCTGGACTCAGTGGTGTTAACCAAAACAACGTTCAGCTGTCAGACAGCAATGAGCAGAGTACCCCAGAGGACACCACCCTGTTCAGTATCTTCGTCAATGGATGATGGCAATGTACCCCCAGACAATACTAAATTACAGGGAACGACTGAGAATAAACAGCAGAGCTTCGGTTCACAGGGACATTGATATATTTGAGGACTGAATTAATGTGATGAATCTTAGCAATTAGAAGTGCAAAATGCTACACCTGGGAAAGAATAACCCAGTACCCAGGAACTGACTGGTTGGGAACTGGCTAAGTAGCAGCCCTCATAAAAGAGACCTGGAGATTACCGTGAATCGCAGGCTGAATATGAGCCAGCTGCATGCTCTTGTCACAAGTAGAGCATGCTGAAACCTGGGCTGTGTCACACCACCAGCAGATCTATTATCACCTTCAACTAAGTACTAGTGAATTACCATCTGGAATAATGCTTTGAGTCAAAGCCTGTGCAAAATGAATGTTGAGAAACTAGTGGAAGCAATTCAGAGAACTACGGGGATTGCCAGAGGGATTCAGCATGTGTCCTACTGAGAAAGTTGGGCTTGGGCTAAAGGGCAATCTAGTAGCAGCCTACTGCTAACAGTATTACAAAGAAGATGGAGACAAACTCTTCTCAACAGGGACAAATAGTACAACAAGATGAAATGGCCACAAGTTGTGGCTGGAGAGGTTCAGATTGGAAATTAGGATAACCATGTTTAATGGAGGAGATAGTGTAATCCTGGAAGGGCATACCATCTTGTAGAATTGATGATAGGCCTGCTTTAGGCAGGAGGCTGCACTGGGTGGTCTCCAGAATTCCTTCCGACCAGCAATTATATGATTCAATGGGCCTGTTGCCTTGCACTTTTGCTCATTGTTACAGCTTCAAACTTTAATGAGTCATAATTTTTTCATTAGGTGAATGTACCCCTTCTCTCAAGGAAACTTAGAGGAAAAGCCTAATACTGAAGGACATGCTCAATATTCATATGGGAACAAAAGCAACTCTAAAATATCTGCATTGTAAGTGTAGTTCCTTGAATGATTCAAACACAAAACCTTATAAAGCAAAAAAGTAATTAAGGAAAGTGAGAAAGGAAAAGCATTTCCCACAAAGAGCTTGTCCATTACAAAATGACAAATCACTATTTGCATGTATGCTTTAACAAAGGCTTTCACTTATATAGCTAACCTAAGATGCTTTAAATATGTTTTAATAATACAACTACTATAAAGAAAAGGAAAGTATGCTACATACTAGTAAGGTTTCGAGATAAACAACTGCACACTTTAGGAGTGTGTAGTGACAATTACTTAATAATTGCTGTTGCTTGCTTAATCTATTGTAATTAAGTGCCTGAACCATTTGTTAAAAACATTAATGTACTAATAGGAATTTAAATCTGAATTTATTACTTATTTAAATTTGAGCTAGGGGTTGAGCAATTATGTTAATCAATCACTTGCTCACCTCAGCAAGTGCTCACCATTACATATGCAAAATGTGATATTAAACAAGAATAATTGTTTTCTTACATATAGTAATATTTACCAGACTTATAGAGATATATATGCACTGGAAATTTGAAAACTTAGTCACAGGCGGCTACCCTTTCCTCATTAATTCTTAATTTCAGAGTGCCCTCAAAGAAGCAAAATTAGGCAACATTAAGAATGGCAGCCAAATTCAAGTTTCTCTCTAAGTTCTGTATGTATGTATCTCAGATCTTAAAAAATTCCTTTTAGCTAATGAATCCAGTTAAGGATGAGTTACCAACATTATATAGAGTAGACATTTCAGCAAAATTCAGGCAAATCTCTTGTAAAACTTTATAGATACATGACTTGGTTAATACCTCAAAAAATAACCTAAAAAGGAAATAAACACCTGACAGAAATCAAATGTGTTTCATCTGTGTGACCAAAGATCAAAGGTGTAGGGATTTGTCCACTTATACCCACAGAAAACCCTGACTGTAATAGTTGCACTCATAGTATGGCTGACACATACTGACAGACTCACACTTTCTACTACTAAACTTTTGTTCCCATTTTGAAGTACCAACCAAGAGGAAAGAGTATGCATTTAGAGAAACAGGGTACTCATGATATCTCTGCTAAATGCAGTTTATACAGTTTCCATCCCACTTTGGGTCTTCACCTTAAACATACAAATTGTCCTGCACACAGGGATGGGAAGCAGAGCTGGTTTGAAGAAAGACCAGATCCCCTGAGGGCACTGCTGCCTTCCTGTCCTGTGGCTGAGCCTAGGACTGCAGATGAAGACCCCAGCAACCTTACCAGTTCTTCCTCCCCATAGAAGCTGGGGTGAACAGTGAGGTTGGGGGCGGGGGGGTGTCACAGGCTGAGCTGTGGCTCCCTTACCAACTTCTTGGCTATCTTGGCCTAACAAAAATCCTGTGTTTTTTCCTGATATAGCTTTGACAAATAATCATAGAATCATAGAATCATCTAGGTTGGAAGGGACCTTAAAGATCATCTAGTCCAACCACCAACCTAACTCTGACAAAAAAATAAATAAGAAATAGGAAATAAGTATTACTAAACCATATTCCTGAGGACCATATCTACCCGTCTCTTGAACACCTCCAGGGATAGTGCCTCAACCACTTCCCTGGGCAGCCTATTCCAATGCCTGATAACCCTTTTGGTGAAGAAATGTTTCCTAATATCCAATCTAAACCTCCCCTGGTGCAACTTGAGGCCATTTCCCTTTGTCCTATTTCCTGTGACTTGGGAGATGAGACCAACCCCTGCTTTTCTACACCCACCCTTCAGGTAGTTATAGAGTGCGATAAGGTCTCCCCTCAGCCTCCTCTTCTCCAGACTGAACAACCCCAGCTCCCTCAGCCTCTCCTCATAAGACTTACTCTCCAGACCCCTCACCAGCTTCGTTGCCCTTCTCTGGCCCCGCTCCAGCACCTCAATGTCTTTTTTGTGGTAAGGGGCCCAAAATTGGACACAGTACTCAAGGTGAGGCCTCACCAGTGCCGAGTACAGGGGGACCATCACCTCTCGGGTCCTACTCACCACACTGTTCCTGATACAGGCCGGGATGCTGTTGGCCTTCTTGGCCACCTGGGCACACTGCTGGCTCATGTTCAGCCTGCTGTCGACCAAGACCCCCAGATTCTTTTCTGCCACACAGCTCTCCAGTCACTCTGCCCCAAGCCTGTAGCAGCAAGGTGGTGTTGTGACCTAAATGCAGGATCCGGCACCTGGCCTTATTGAAACTCATTCTGTTGGTTTCAGCCCATCGATCCCTCTGCAGAGCCTCTCTACCCTCCAGCAGGTCGACGCTGCCACCCAGCTTGATGTTGTCTGCGAACTTACTGAGGGTGCACTTGATCCCCTCATCCAGATCATTGACAATACTGGGATCGTGTTGCTTGCAACTCTCCAGCTGACAACAGATCAGCCTAGTCACCCTCTTTTGCATTTCTACCAACATCAGTTTGGTACAACCAAAAACTGTAAAGTTTTTTCTTAATACAATGCATCACACCTACCTGTGACAGACTGTCAGTGTGCATCTTATTGAGAAGGTTGTTACATACCCTACAGGGATCTCTCCCTTGAAAATGAAATATTTGACACAAACCCCAACATTTTCTAGGTCTTTTTTCTAATATATTTAATTTAATTTTTTGGATTTGGATGTCAAAGACCAAATGTTGTTCTGAAATTTAAAGCCTAAGTATTCATTTATGAAATAGTAATACTCAAAAAGAAATCTTTTCCTTGGTTTGTGTTTTTTTGTCAGAAAATACCAGCTGTATGTTTTGTTTGATTCAAAATATTTTTTTAGCACATAAATTATTGAATATTTATTTATATTTGTCTAACAATATACGTGTCATTTAAAACACGAAAGTTTTAAACCTTTACTACAAATGCAATACTTTAAAATGTTATTTCTTTGAAGTGACAGAAATAAATATTTATCGGGAGGAACTCTGCAAATATTTACATAAGTATTTTAAAGAATTTATGTATATACACTTTTTTATACTTTCTTTGAGTTTTACTTTTGGGGCAAGACCAAGGGGAGTATTGCAGGAGGGAAAAGAAGCATGCTAAGATTATAATAGTCCTTCAGTCATGCAAACTTTTCACAGAAATACTCAAATGGCCTCATATAACTCTTGTTTTTGTAAAGATCTTCTCAAAAAATAAGCAAAGTTTCAATATTATTTTAGCACTTAAAATAGATTAAGAGATAAAAAGCCTTGCAGTATCAAGGCATTAAAAGCAACAAAAGAACTATCAATTCTTGAAGCCTGGCATTTACAAGAAAACAGACACAATGTTTTTTTCAAAAGCAGAAAGATAACAGTGGTGGATTAAAAGCTGTTTTAGCATACAAAAAATTCAGGCTGATTTTCATTGTGGTCCTACTTAGAAAGAAAGCCTGAACTCCATAGTTCATAGATACCATAGATATGTGTCTTAGAATTGCATAGGAGATGATTTTTTTTTCTAATTCTTTTATCGGGCTTATGCTGGGTTAATTATACAGCTTACAGTGTCCCTGCAGTCATGCATTTTTGAAATATTGTAGGAAGACTATTAGTTGGCCTGCACTAGATATTTAAAATATCTCACCATCAACAAAACTTTATGCTTTCATGTGAATCATATTTTGGAATATTTCATTTTTTCTTACTGTCTTTGCTCTAGTCTATTAATTACATAACTTTTCAATTTCCTGTGTGAATTAAATGGCTATCTTATTAGAAACATGGCACAAGAAAGAAAAGTGCACTTTTTCTCCCCCAAATACTCAGAATTTGGAAATATCACTCATTATGTTAATATTTTGTGTCTCTTATAAGACCTTTCACTCTTTTAAAGTAAAGCCCAAACAACACATGAAAATATAAGAAAGATACTTTATTCCTCTCATTGTATAGAAAATGACTTATGTTATTTCATGCATTTTCTGTCTTTACTCCACTGACTTAAATCCCAGTGTATGGAAGTTATATGTTCTAGTTGCAACACAGGTCCATTTTGATACGGGAAATAAAGTTCTGATCCACAAAGACAGCTCTCAGGTTTCCGGAACTTTTACATTTGCAGCTTTTATAAATGGCATTCCAAGACTATGAACACAGTGGAAATAAACTTAAGTCTCCAAATATGGCAAAAGTTTTAGAACAGCAAGAGACCTTGTGAAATCTTGTATGAAGTAAAGAAGTTCATCCAGGACAATCCAGGACTCCGAAGGAGATGATGCAATGAAAGGAAGACAATTTGGTTTGAAAATAAACATAGACAACTTTATCTCTTAAATTAATTAGCATATTCTCCTATTTAACTTCTTTTGGTTCCTCCAGAATATATTGACATTTGACAGAGTGTATAGTGGGATAGTTGTGCTAACTTATTTTGAGTTGTTGATGAAAAAGAAGTGAGAGCATTTAGTTTTAATAAACATTGAAGATAGTAGGAAGGTTTTTAAATTGCCTGAATGTTCAGACTCAGTCCAGTGCAAAGTAAGTAATGCTTGAACCTGTAAATAGCTGTCACTCATGTTCTTTACAGATGTCATTGGAAACGTAGGATACTATGAGTAAAATTTTTTTCTAAATCCCCAGAAATTTATAAAAAATAAATGACTAGTGGAGACTCACATGGGCTTTCTGTAATAGTTTACAAGTGGGATGTAAGAATTGTGTTTCTTCACATTTGACAATGAATAAATAAAAATTACACAACATGTCTCTCTGCCAGTAGGTCAAAACTCTCATCTAAAAGTTACTGACTTCTCTGCAAATAACTTGTATTTTACTTCTAAAAAAAGAAGGTCAGGACCCTATTTTGAAAGGCAAAATAGACTTTTGGTTTGTATGTCACTTATCTATTTATTTTTTTCACCACTTAATCTTCTGCTACATAATCACAATGACTTTACAACCATATAGTCATGAAATTGCTTAAATGTTTCTTAGATGCTTTTTTTTTTTAATTCTGGTCAAGAACGGCTACAAAATCCCTTTTTCAAAGAATATCATTATTATTGTCTTTAGATTAAGTTGAAGCAAAACTTATTCCATCTTTTTGATCTTCCCCTTGTAGCCTGTCTTTGAAATACATAGCTTGAGGCACAGGGAGTCATGACATAGATTTAAGCCTTTATTCTTGCACTCTGCCTATAAGTTAACAAGCTTTTACGTTTACCATCTTACTCCTGCCTAGTATCACTTGATGGGAATCTCGCTTAGAACTTGTCATATTTTGAATTGTCAACCACTGCATGCTTAGATAGTGAGGGGAATTAAGAGTAGACATTCTTTTATCTTTAACTACTATCCAAACATACTAGAAAATAGAATGAAATTACCAAGTGAAAGCTTTTTGAGCAAAATTAATTTAAATAGGCATTTGAAGATAAAAATTATATATTTAGCTAAATGATTAGCACGTTGATAATATTTAGGAATATTATAAAAATTAATGAAATACTTACACGTTAACAGTTAATTTAATGCTAAAAACATCTTTTACTTTATTCCAAAATAGTGTCTAGTATATTTGGATACAGTGTTAAAGATGCAGAACGGCTCATTTCTAACATTGTTGCAGTATATTTAGGATTACAACTTTGTTCTCTCAACAGCTAAAAATGCTCTATTAGGCACCCAAAAATGCTCTATAGAGGCACAAAATTAAAAGTAACATAAAATTTTTATCAGCAAAATTTATAAGAATGGCTATTTATTCCAGCTCAAGGATGAAATTTGTCTTGTTCTGTATTTAAAAAACTATTTTTAAAGAGGAAAACAAATCACTTTATTCTAGCTACTAATTACCTCAAACTTGCAGGAAGTTTGTAAACTTTTTTATTTTGAAGTATTACTAATCCCACTGAAGGAATCTGAAATGCTAATGGAATAATAAGAACAAATTAAATAATAATTTTCAAGAATTTTATTTTCATTTTTCAAAGCTTGGTAAACCCTTTTATACTACTTCAAAGATTGTTCCTATTAGCTAGCAATCACAATGCAGAGTTGCTTCTTTGTTAAGATCTAGAGAAAAATCATTCCTTTAAATACCGGTTTGAGGCATATTTGTAGAAAGAAGCATAGTCAGTTGTCATTAAAAAATACTCTTCAGTAAGAGATCAATGTATTTTTGCTATATACACCGAATGTGTTATACTAGTCATTTAGAAGGGCCCTTTTATGGGGAATATGACTGAAATCAGTTACCCTGACGAGGTAGAATAAGAAGATACCTTTCACAGGTATTGCAGAACCCATGTAAAGGAAGATGTCATGTTCAGTGTAGAGCATCTGCTAAAATAGAAGGAACACCAGAGCCCCATCAGTGTGAGAAAATGTTGTTGCTGGGGAGGGTAGGGATCTGTGCACCTGCAAACTTGCATTTTGGCTGTTGCTAAGTAGAACCCATGACTGAGTTTTGCCTGTCCTCAGTTTCCTCTGTTCGCATAAACCTTGTTTCCTTAGGAAGAAAAAGGATAGTGCTTTTGGTTGGTGTCTCATTATGCCACTTAATGATTTTTCCATGAATCCTAGGAGACAGACTCCCTCCGCTTCTTCAAATTAGTAAGCCAAGCAGGGGGTCACAGTAAGACAACGTGACAAGTAAGACAAATTCTCCCCAGGATACTATAGAAATTAATTTACTGAAACTCAGAAAGCAGATGGTTACAGACTTTGGTATGGAAGAGAAAAATAACTCCATTTTGGTGATGATCCTCCTGTTACCTTCTAGTGTGTGAGCAGGAACATATGCTGCTTTAAACGCTGCTATCTTTGGATCCATACTGTGGCTGCCTCCAAACAGGAGAATTCAGGGTGAAGTAGAAAGTTAAATCAATGGCAGCATTTTGAAATCTCCTCTCCCACTGAGGAGACAGAGGTTACATTGAATACTGAGCTTTAATGTAGATTAATTCAACAAGGGGAAGATCAAAATTCTGCACCTGTGAAGGAACAATTCTATGCACTGGTATATGCTGGGTGTGGGGCTAGCTGGAAAGCAGTTTGGCAGAAAAGGACCTGGGGGTTCTGGTGAACACAAGGTTGAACATGACCCAATAATGTGCCCTTGCTGCAAAGAAAACTAATGTTCTCCTGAGCTGCATTAGGAGGAGTGTTGCCAGCAGATAAGGGAGGTGATCCTTCCCCTCTACTCAGCATATCTGGCGTGCTGTGTCCAGTTCTGGGCTCCCTGGTACAAGAGAGATGCAGAGCTACTGGAGAAAGTCTAACAAAGGGCCACAAAAATAAATAAGGGACTGGAGCATCTCTTCTGCGTTGAAAGGCTGAGCAAGCTGGGACTGCTTAGCCTTGAGTAGAGAAGGATCAGGAGTACAGAGATGTGTGTGCATCTTATCAATGTATCTAAATACTTGAA
Organism: Calidris pugnax; assembly: GCF_001431845.1. NCBI lineage: Eukaryota > Metazoa > Chordata > Aves > Charadriiformes > Scolopacidae > Calidris > Calidris pugnax. The sequence goes on along the minus strand of NW_015090805.1, from coordinate 11,721,639 downwards.
GGGTAGGTGCAAAAATGATACAACCAGGCTACTTTCAGTGGTGCCCAGTGACGAGAGATAATGCACACAAACTGAAGCATAGGAGTCTCCATCTGAACATAGGGAAACACTTTTTTACTGTGCGGGTGACTGAGCACTGACACAAGTTGGGCAGGATGGTTGTGGAGTCTCCATCCCTGGATATATTGAAAATCCATCTGGACATGGTTCTGGGCAACTGGCTCAAGGCGGTCCTCCTTCAGCAGGAGGTTTAGACCAGAAGACCTCCAGAGGTCCCTTCCAAACTCAACCATTCTGTGAGTCCTCATTGCTGGGCAGCATTTTGCCCTTTCTGACATGGGTTTTCCCTGATGTGCCACCATCGTGGTTGTGGGATTCAGTCGTGCCCTGTGGTGGGTGAGTTGGAGCCAGCTGGAACCAGCAGTGTCCAGCTTGGGGCAGCCCCAGTGGCACCCCACAGAGGCCACCCGGCAGCACCCCATGACAGTGCTTGTGTATGAACACCATATCTACCATGAAACTTTTTTGTCCAATTACGGATTTCTCTTCTGTTTAAAGTTCTAAAGAATGTGCTTATTACCATTCCTTCCTCATCTATTTTTAGTTGATGAAAAGATACAGAGTAATTTTTTCTAGATGAAAAATACAGTACAAATTATTTTTGGAAGTTCTCTGTATTATAAATAGAACTAACTGGAGAGGAGCTGCAGCTCAAGCTAGCAATCATGTTGCAAACTACCTTTCTTACACCTCCACCCTCCTTTTAACCCCTGCATTCCCTTCATAGCCTCCTGTGGGTCATTCAACTCCCGGATTTGTGAAAGAGTAACAGTAAAGACACAGTTAATGATGATTTTTTGCAGGGGTGCACACATAATGGCAAGAACACTACTTAAGATTCAGAGATTGCTATCTAGAGAAAGAGACATCTGAGTGTCTCTTTTCTTTGATCCTAAGGGAATGCAAAACTTTCCCTCTCTTAGGAGATGCAAGACAAATACTAAATCCCTTCACTACTACAGGCATCAACAGCAAAGCCCACTATCAGGGATAAAGTAATAGAGACCACATGATCAGGCAGTCCTGAATTGGCTCGGTAGCCTACCTGATGGACTGGGAGCCAGACCTACTTTACTGACATTGCAGGCTGAATGACATCTGTGGCACTAAATGATAGCAGAGTACAGTTCATCTGTTTTGCACTTCATCAAGTGGTGCCTTTCCTTAAGATGATTATTTCAGAATCAAGATGTTCGAATTTACGAGCCGTCCCTCTTACAATGGCAGCAAGCTTTGGGGGAAAATGACAAAGTCCACAGAGAAAGAGGAAGAATCAGCAGTGGAGTAGAACTAGTTTATTAGACAATTAAGGTTACCATTTTGTTAGGATATCTGGCTCAGTTGCAGTGACTACTCGGTACAGATTATGTGCACCAGTACTGTATTTCAGCCATATATCCACTACATAAAGATTAAGATCTGTAATTAATGTAAATCAGAACTGACATTAAAGGAAAAAAAGTTATGCATGCAGATAGAGAGAGGCAGTAATAAAAACAAACAAAACCCCACAAAGCTTTCTTTGACATTATTAAGTCCTCTGAAAGAGTACATAAAAAAATAGATCCTCAATTGACATTTTGAGAACTATAGAAAAAATTATGACTATTTTTATAATTTCATGTCCCATATGGATTTGAATCTTAAATGCAATTGTGATTATGGTTGTATTTTTCTTTCCATGCACATCAATATTAATAGCCTAGATATACAGAGCACACACTGAGAGGATAATTTGCCCCTTAAATGTGCAAATCCTATTACAATATTTGTCTAAAGGTTGGATTAATATTGAGTTGGTGCTTTTGCTAGCTCATCATAATTTTATCAGTGCATATACTTGAACTATGAGAATGCTAATGGCTCACACAGCAGGCACTACATGTTATAATGGAGTCCAATTACTTTTGACTATTCAAATATGTTGCAAATTTCAAAGACAGTTCCCATCTGACTACTTTTTCAAGAAAATGCCAAGTTACTAAGTCTTTTTCTAGTTAAAAAGGAAGGTTTTTAAAATGCTAAGTAGTAAACCACATCGTCTCATTTCATTTGTACCTAATTGGACCATAATAATTTTTCTTTCATTTTTCACATCATCTACTCTTTCTAAATAAATGGCTTATGGAAAAGAATTCAGAACAACTGTTGATAATGAATTCCACGTTTTCACCTTTGCTCCATAATGAGTCTCATAAAGAGAGAGCCTTCTCAATCAAGATACTTTTCTGAAAAGATTCACATTATTTTTTAGCACTGACCTATATGTGGTTCTTTCTTAAATGAAGATATCACAATTTCACTGTCATTTATTGACATGTCTCAAAAAGTTAGCTGTCCAACATGTTTACTAGAACAATTAACAAGGCTGATACCTGTTTTGTGATGGTTTCAGATGTCTCAAGATCTAACAGAGACTTTTAAAGACTCATCCAGCCTGTGGATTTAAATTAACAAATGTAATCCAAGCCTGCAGCTACCAAACTAATGATCAGCTATGTCTAGGAGTAAAAAATGATAGGGACTTCTGTGATAAAGGTGAGGATAAAGAGGATAAGAAAAGTTTAATTCTAGTAACATTCTTGCCATCTTGATGAGAATTGTCCTATATCTGAAATATCAAGGGCAAGATTAGCCCAACATAGAGCTTCAAAATAATCCTCTTAGTTAAAGAATCCCTAATCAATATGTGGGGTTTAGTTATGTTTCTGATATTCCCATTTACAGAAAATAGATTTATTAATGAAAACAGACCTGATCTACACATACTACCTGAAAGCAGCTAAGCATATAGCTCTTTATTTTCTTTCTCATATTAGTAATAAAGTTCTAGAATCAGTTTTTAAAACAAATGCTCTTCAGTATAGCAGAGCTATCTTTTTGGAGATTAGATTCTGCATGGTCCTGAATGCTTCTGCACTATCACTTCTAATGAGCTTGACTTCCTCTGGGATTCATTAAATTTACTAAATTCCACATATCAGTCACTGATGCTTAGTTCCTTAATAGTTCTGATACTCTATCTCCTGAGTAAGGACTATTGATATAGCTCATTTTAGGACAATTCTAATCACAACATCTTGGATGAATCTAAGGCAAGTTTTTGTAACCCAGTACTTTAAAATTCAGTATCTTGTTGTAACAGCTCCACTCCTCTCATGCAGATTGCTCAAAGAGCTTTGTTTCTTCGCCTCCTCTAAAATGATCGCTAAATGAACAGTCTTCTGATATAATTATGGTGGCACCAATCCAAGTATAAAATATTGCTCATTGAACAAAATACTAAATATAATTCTTGTGTACAAGGTGCATTCAATATCACTGTAATTAATTTGGAAAAAAGGTATTATCTGGCACTATCAACAATGTAAACACCTTGGAGTGCAGGGCAAACCTAGTCCTGGTGCTGGGCAAACACAGCCATGACAATACTATACTGCCTATGAACAACTGATCATGGTTTTTGGACCGAAATTGATAGTAGCCTGGGTATGGTAACAATATCTTCACTTTGTTACACTGTACTGCATGATACATTCTAAGATAATGTTAGTTTAGCTGTATTTGCAAAAAGCTCAATGCTGCAGCACCATTGAGATGCCCTTAGGTACTATATGCCATTTTGATAAACCCAGGTATTTCTAAGCACCTTTAACTACCAAAGTTATAAAAGCATCTAGGTGTGCATATATGGGACACAACCACCTGACTCACTTAAATTTCAGTCTGACGTGGTTATTCAAACTTTTGTGGTGCTGTTTGCAAACCATTTGCACCACTTGACGACTAAGCCAAAAAGGCTCAGATCTCTTGTCCTAATTCAGTCTGGATGGACAAATAGCCCTAACTCTCCTTTAGGTTTTCACCACGTAAGGGCTCATTACTAAGCTAGATGGTTTTGTATTGGCTGTTAACTCCCATTTCCTGGAAAGCTCTTTTGTACCAGATATGCCACAGTAATACTTGTATGAGTTTCATATCTTTGTCAGAGTGTCATTGGTGTGTAGACAAATTATTCTGAAATATAGTCTGAGGGAATATATTTCTTCCTTCACTTTTTCTCTTGTAACAATCAAGATAAGAAATTCTGAATGTTATCCTGGAGTATTTTGGATTTGTTAATAAAAAAGTTACATGAGAATAACATCTAGATTGTTAAGTCAAGCATTTCAAAATAAAATCAAATTGCAATTTGATTTTAGTTTCCCTTTGTTGACATTTTGATGTCATCTTTGACGATCCTCATGCTACTTTTTGTTATTTTTTTTTCCTCTAAGTGAAATGTGTTCTCCACTCAGTTCAGGCAGAGGGTCACCCTATCCTCCGACAGAGATGAAACCTCCTCAGCCATATTTCTGTTACATTCTCTTTCACTTCAGCCTCCTCTGTGTACAATACTATCAGACTCATAAGTACCATTTCTTTTCCTATCAGGATTGCTCTGCTGCTTCCGTTTCAGAGAAGAAATGAGAAACCAAGAAATACAGACAAAATCCTTCATCTATCATCACATGAAGTGGACACGATATATTTTGAACCTGAACACAGACCTATGCTTAACTCCAAATTTGCACTAAATCTAACAGCGGCAAGAGGCATACCCCTGCTTAGATGACCTCACAAGCACTCAATCATCGCAGAGGATGTTGGGGTGAGTGTGGCTGTGAATAATGACAGCCCTGGCTGCATGTGTCATGCATGGTCATGCCTCCAAAATTCTTCCTGCTGGCATTGCCAGTGTAGCTGAATTTAAGCCACCAAACTGGATGGAAAATGTTCAATGTCTCAGAAAAGAGCTATTAAAATTTCTAGGGAAGTGGAACGATCACTGTTTATGAAGGAAGTTTCTGAATAAATATTTCAGATGAGAGGCAGAAGAAATTGTAGCATCTGCAAATATTGAAAGGACTTTAATACTGATATATAAACCAATCACTTCAGTAAAAAAAAAATCATCATAAAAAGTAAACAGCTTTATATAATAAACAATTAAAGAATATCAACAATGTAAAGAATGTAAAGAATGTAAAGAATATAAAGAAAAACTGAAACAAAAAGCCAAAATCCCCAACAAACAAAAAAATACCCAGAAAATTTCCTATGGAATGCACCTTTTTCCCTCTTTCAGCGGGCCTGGCACTATCACTAAAGGCTGTGCACCTCCATGCAAAGGCTCATTTTATTGCTGATTTTGGATCGATAGCTCCCCATGGCAAGGAGAATAGGAGCACTCCTGAAGCCTCAATTGGGTCTGCTGCCGAAGTCAAGGGCTGTTGGTGTTCAAAATAAGGAAGGTGTCTACCGAGAGAAAAGAGAGATCAGGGTAGGAAGCACAGGGCTGAAGCCCTCCCTGCATTTACTTGCAAGGGATCAGAGCCTCTCACACACTGTATTGCCAGACCTGAGAATTAGGTTCTATTAGTCCCATTTTCAGTTTGAAAGGTTAATTATAATTTGACTGGACTGTTTAAGGACTAAATAGCTGATCTGACTGATGAATGAGGATATACTAAAATTAGCTAAGGAAAAATACCCAGAGACACTGTTCCTTAGTTAAAATTCTAGCCTCTGAAAGGTGAAATCCTAGCATACTTAGATCTGGTTTGTTATTTTTGACAGTACAGAAGGATTTTATCTGCCCTTCTCATTGTCCATGTTGAATACAAGCAATGAAATCTTTATAGAAGACATGAGATTTCCATATTATATGTGAGTATTAATTCTCTGAAATGTGATTTCAATAGCTATTTCCTATCTAAATAACTGAATGTATAATTAAAGTATTCTAAATAAACTTCATACTTTTAAATAACTTAGTATACACTTTATCTACTGGCTCACTGTTATGAATAATATTTTTTTTTTAAAAAAAAAGCTATTTCAGTTATTTAAATTATTTTCTCTGGCTTATATTTTCAGTAGTGCATCAAAGGCAGCGGCAACCAGCAGACAGTCTACTCTCTGACCTCAGCTTTTATAGATCTAGAGAAAACCATTTGTTTGTTTACAACATATAAAAAAGGAAATGTTAACAAGGAAATATTTGCCACTGCAGTCCTCTGTATCTACTTTCCTTTACAAAGTGTTGAAGTTAACAGCAAAATGTTTAAAATATTTTCTCTAGGGTTGTCAAAGAAATATGTCCATTCAATAGGCATGATACAAATTTAATAAACATCTCAGTGGTGGAAAGGGCTTATCTCCATTCTGGGTTTCTAAAGTTTAAAAAATAATTAACAAGATTCAAATCTAACTTACTCACAGATCTAACTATACTGAGACAGGAAGAGAAAACAAGCCTCGCTGCACGTGTCTAGAATTAAGCATGAAGTTATTGCCAGCTATTTATCCATTACTATTAAGATCTATTATTTTAAACTATATTAGCTATTAATTTAATATTTCAATAATTTCACCATCCTCTGCCATTCCATATCCCATCACATCCTCCAGAGTGTTAATTTCTTCTTTGATTAATTCTTTGCTTTGATAATAATAAAAAATCTTTTGAGTTACAGTTTCCATTTCTGTCTATAAGAACTCACATTCTTCCTTGTACTTATTTCATATACCCTTTGATTATGTTCTTGGGCAACTTCTAATTCTTAACCGTGTTTACTTTCTATTTCAAAGTTGACATTAATTGCTTTTTTCACATCTATTCCTTTTTTTTTTATAAATTATAAATGTAAGTAAGTGCTCGGCTAGGATTTCTGCTTTTAACCCCTAAACATTTCCATTTATAAAGAAAATGTAGATATAAATTATTGGTATAAAAATATAAATAGATGCATGTTTGTCTCTGATTTGTATTAAGGGGATAACATGTTACCATATATCATTGCAAAAATATCAACAGGTCTTCTTTCACTTTCTAAAGACATTTAAAAATCCAGTTCTTAGTTTTTAACTTGGCTACTAAAAAACTTCAGGTTAAAGGGTATTCAAGTATAAATTTTTGTTTTGAGGTATCCATCTGAACAAAAGTTTTGATTCTTTTATTCATTCTATTTACTAAGGCTTATATTGCATCAGAATATAGAACAGTTAGGTTTTTTCCTACTTTGTTCCCCTCTATCCTGAAAGTTTGTTTTTAATAAAAATTAGATTAATGAAGCTATGATTGCAGCAGAAAAGCAGTGACAGGCACATTTTTGTCATTGAAGACATTTTGCTGCTACCTTTGCTATGCCTACCTCTAAATTCTTTAAATGATCTCACTTTACAAGACATTTCATGCAATATAATAATATAGAGGTAGTAAAGCCCAAACAGATGAAAACATTAATGCGGAACTCATCTCACTAAATGTATTTAAAACAATATATCAAATACTATACAGTTATTGAAACTGATGTCTCTCCTCAGGCTGAAAGAGACATCCTTCTGTATCAAATAGTCATAGCAGCTGATAACAGCATTACCATTCTCTTGGGCAACTGTGAGAGATGCTTAGAATAGAAAGAATACAAGATCAGTGATTTTATCTCTTTGGACTTGGACGTTGCTTACAACTCTGACTCTCCAATTTTTCTTAGCACACCAGGTAGTACAGTTACATTAATTGTTTTGAGCTACTTATAATAGTAATATTATAGAATAAAACTACTTTTTTTGTTGTGACTTTTTTTTTTCATGTTTTGTCTCTGGGTAAAGTATTTGAGAATGCTTTGTATATACTTTAACACTTGTATTCACAGCAATTATCCCTTTGTTCACTCTAAACTTGTGATTTAGTTTTTTCTTCATTTTCATGCCTTATACATGGCAAGCCTACCTCTCATACACAAGTGATGGAAACCAGCTTTTTGTAGATTTGTGATTCTTAGTTTTAACTCAAGCTCTGATTGAAACTGTTCTCATTATTGGCACATTTATAAACACACTTATCCATCTGTGTTCTCTGACTCTAGTAAGAGACTTTCAACTTATCAGAGCTTTCAGAGGGACCAACTAAAGGGTTTCCTTCCTCTGTCAGGCTACTTCTTCTCTAAAACATAGAGGAAATAAGTTGTCTCCAAGATTCCTAGCCCTCGGATGTACCTGAAAGAAACTGATCAAAAAGCTACCAGGAGGAGAAGCAGGAGAGTGGGGGGAAGACACAGACAGTTTGACCACATGTAGTGAGAGAAGAAAAAGCCAACCAATTTGATGTCTTAATTACGTGTTTTGATTATAATACATTGAATTATAGGACTTTCAATATGAATGAAGTAATAAATATTATGCGTAGACTTTATATCATCAGATACTTTCAGCTTTGCATGTTTAAAAGTGATTACTTTAAGACTGACAGAAATTGCATCTTTTTGTAATTTTTATTTTCTAGTAGTCCAGACAAAGAATACATTTTGAAAAACTTTTGAACATCTGTGAACCCAGAATTGTTTCCAAAATGTTCTGTTCCGTTTGCAATGATAAGAAACTTAATCTAATACCAGAAACAGAGAAAAAGCTAGATGATTATAAGCAACCAATCATTATGACATACATTTTAACTTTTGAAATATCATCTGAGTAGTGTTCTTGGTAAACACGGCTGAAAAATAATTTATTACACTGTGACAAATTAAATGAACATTGCTTTTCTCAGGAAGACAGATTACTTATAGAGCAGTCACAAGCCCTGGCATGTGAAATTACTATAAATTGTAGTGTCCATTATAGTGGTCAGTAGCCAACAGAACTATTAATAGTTATAAATCATCCAACACAGCTACCAATATCTACTAATTGGAACAGTCATTTTTTCTTACAGCTCCTGTTCTTGAAACCACATTAAACTGCTCAAAGTCAAAGTCCAAAGAAGTATTTTACATAAAATGGTTCGGAAAGATGAGTACAGCCATATTAATGAACTGACCTCTCTGGTTTTCCTCTCCATCATGGCTGCAGGACTTCTTTGAATGTCTTCTTTTTTATCTCCCTGAATGCAGAATAACAAGTGTTGGAAGTATTCTTCCAACTTTTACGAGGACTTGGATGCCGTTCTCCAGGCCACTCTCCATGCACAAAATTCTTTATTTGATTAAGCTTTAGCTACAATGCTCCTCCTTTCAGGAAAAGGTGTCTAATGGCAATGCTGTTTAACATACAATGAGCATAGCATGCAGTTAATTTTGATTTGACAATCAGGAAATACTATTTTCAGTTTCAAAAAAATTTGAAGTATTTTATAAGCATGCTAGGTTTCTTCAAGAAATTTTCTCACAGAAAAAGATTTTCTCACATCTTGGCAGAAAAAGCTTAAGTTTCTAGGATCTAAGGAGCTTAAAATCTCAGTTAGCCTATTTTAGGTAGAGATTATTTTATCTTTCCAGAAGCGAATGATTTTAGCAAGCTTAACCAAGTAGAATTTTGCCTTCTGTCTCAGACTGCCTTGTCCAATCCTATAAACAAGAATCCTTGAGAAACTATTTCATTGACAAACTCATTCAGTCTTACTTACCAGATTCATAACCGGTCTGAGACTGAGCTTGCCAGTTGAGACAGCACATTGGAGTTTGTAACCCTCCCATCGATCATCTTAAACTGCAGCAGAATACCCCTTAAACTGAGCTTCTTCAGTCTCACCCTTCCTATTTAACTTTGGCATGTGTTCTTGTCAATCTTACCTCCTGCTATATCATGATCTTGCCATCATCTACAATGTGACTACAACATGTAAAGCTCTTTTATACAAACTGGTAAGATTTGGAGTGAGGTTTTACATTTCTAGAATGAATAATTCTTACTTATTAAGGGGGAATTTCCAGGAGGAATAGTTTACTTCTGCCTCAGATGTGTCAGGAATGCCCCTGCAGTACCTAAATACCACTAAGGCTAGCAGTTTTCCATTCTGTGTCTTTGCCCCCTTCTCTACTAAGAAAAGAAAGGAGAAATAAGCTCACTGATATTTATTGTCTTGTTTAGGAGGACAGTATGCTAGCATTTCTGTTTTACTCCTATCCATTCTTGCTTTACCTCAAGTTTGTCAAAGCTCCACTGATACATTATAAGGTGAAAATAACCTTCATAAAAACCAATAGCATAGTGTGCTCCTATGAATAAAGTATTTATAATACTAACCTTTTGTTACAGCTGCAAGGGCAAATTAGTGATATGTAAAACTGAAAAACGACCTTTTCAACATCAACTTGCCAGGATATGCACTCTGGAATAGCTGTTCCCTTTGTGTTTTAAAGTCTGAGTGTGGGTGCCCTTTCCACACCACTTTAAGGGCATGTTTGGACTGCCAGGTAAGGTAAGAAACACCAAGGCCATTTCATGGTCATCTCATATCAAAATATCTTCTAGTACCTGAGTTAGCTTGTTTATCATTGGGTTGGGGTTCTTCACCTTGTTACAGAACCAGCTCTATAGGCAGATCCCTAGTCTCAGTTTCTGGGAAGCTTATCATCATCCTGGCATCTGTTTTTAATAGCCTTCTTTTTGTTAAGAACATTAACAAATATATCTTTCTGCATATAATCCACTATTATATCCCGTTGACTGCTTTCTGGGAACCTCAAATGCATCACTTCATATGTACAGTATAATTTGGTAATTTACTTCAATTAGAACATTCAATAAAATATTCATGAAAGTGGCCTCTTGTTGAGACAGACCATCCATTTACTTAAAGATAGGGCTGCAGCACTCACAGGTATAATTCATTAGACAAGCTAATTGACATTTTGACCAATAGAATTTTCACGACCTCTCCCCATGAATCTTGACAAAGGCTACTGGTCAAAGTATCAATTCACACACCTACTGGGTGACAACTACAAGTAAATTAAATGTATTTTTAATAGAACACTCTGTCTAAGTGACCCTATCTCAATGAGTAGACACTGCCATGAATATTTATTTAGTACTGCCTCTAATGGAACCTAGTACTGAGGGACACTTACATTACAAAGAAGTCAAGCCCTATTAATTATCCAAACCACCACTTATAACAGAATGCTGGGAAAACTACTTTTTCCTACAGTTTACCAGATTTTTATCTGCCACCTGTTGATTTATTGCTATTCGTAAAATGAACTGCATGCCAATTTTTGAGGTACAAATATAAATTACAGGTATCACAAATTTCTTATCTGAAATTAGGCCTTGATTCTGCAAACTTTTCCTTCTGTGCTTATCTTTATGAATATGCAGCTTCTGAAATGTCATATATGAAAACAGGATAATGTCTGTACAAGTGTATAATGTGTTGGGCGCTTGAATTGGAAAGTGCAAAATCTTACTGATATAATTTGGCCGCACCTTCCTAGGTGCTGTAAAACAATCCATATATTTAATTAGAGGGACAGTCACCAACATCTAATAGAGTGAAAAATCTTAAAAAATAAATTCGGTTAATCTGAACTGGTTATAGTGCCTGGATTTCTTTGCCAGAAATGGGAAGATACTATTATTTCTGCATGCATCTGGGAAAGATTCCTGAAATTGTAATAGCATCCTTATTGTTATATATGCGTTCTATGCCCAGTCACTCCCTTCATCAAATGTTTATTGGGAATCCGGACATTTTTCCAGGGAACATGCTACAGGAAACTCTCTTGAGTTAAAGAGAAAACTAAATTGACTAAAGATATTTTTCTATAAAGATTTTTTTTTTTTTTTTTTAAATGTGGATAGGAGTAAGAGCAAATATAAAAGAATAGTCATTATTAATTCTAAAATATGGGGGCTTGTGCAGTTATTCAATACTCAGCATCATTTTTCATTTGAAAATATGCTGAAAATATCATACTGCCTACTGAAATATTATTACTTTTAGTGCATGCTTTATCAAGAGTATCAGAATGTTCCTTTTTACATGGCATTTCATTTCTCCAGTTACAGTATTTTGATGACATTTCCACTGGAGATTTATTTCTTGTCTATATGGATAATGTGTCTCTGTGTGTGTCATTCAAGAAGTGTTTACTTTTCAGAAACAGAAAGAATAAATATGTATGGTGCAAAACCTTTTCCTTACACGAACTATCGACTATTGAACTACTAATACTAGTCCATATTAAGAATACAAAATTTTTCATTTTGATCTCATTTTATTAAGGAACCCTTAAAAACAAACATGAAGAGATCAGCAACCTGAATTCCATTTACAAAATGAAAGAAGTATTGGTAGAAGTATATGTTGGAAACACTATAACTCCCTTTCCCATGTTACTAAATTGGGAAGGAAAAAAGGGCATGCAGCTCCGAAGGAAGAAGACTCAGAATTCAGAAAAGGGATTCACAGTTGGGAAAGGAAGAAAAACCGTGAACCCTGAATTGCAAGAATGAATAAAGAAGAAAGAGGATGCTGGCATAAAAAAATAATAAAAAAAAAAAAAATAAAAAAAGGGTTGGGGCTACAGGGAGAAGAGATAAGATAAAAATAGATGTATCTGAAGGAAACAAAAAGTGAACTCCAGCTGATACTAGAAGTATGGAATGACCTAATAGGATCTCTCTCAAAAGAAACAAAACCAGCTAAACAAAAAATGATCCAGTTATTCATGCTTTCCAAAGCTTATAAAGGTTTTAGGTGTCTACCAAAAGTTTAGAGGTTGGGAGGAAAGGGAGCTGCACTGTTTTCCAATATCCCAGGGTTGAAAAGAAACTATAGTCGACTCCTGAGAAAAAAAAGTCTTAAACCTTTACAAAATACAAAAAAACAAGTTAATCATTTGTATGGAGAAATGCAGTCCTAGCATCTTCTCCAAAGAGAATGTCAAGATGATGGTGTTCTGACAGTCTTTTTGAAAGCAAGGTGGGTGCTAATTTACTCACACACACCAGGTGTGAAACACAGTTGTCAGGTGGCAGTGATGAAAGAATAATTTTTGCCTGGCTGCTCTGTGGTTTTCAAAACGACCCACTCAATAGAAAATATTGATTATAAAGCATGTCTTTGGGTCAGCCACTAAAATTTAAAGGATGTTTCAGAGCCAGAGATAGATTTTTATGTGTTTGAAGCCATCTATGGATCCTTCTATCCTGATCACATTAGCAAATTATTTTGGCAATGAAACATATACAGTATTTCACAACTAGACTTGACAGGGAAGAAAAACAACTTTTCTGATCATAAACTGCAAAAAGCCTTAGATGTGCAAGTCACTGCTAAATTCAGCTGCAATATTTTTGAAGATACAATGAATATTTGCAAAGAAGTCTTGATAAAAAAATTAGGAGTTAAAACATACATTCTTTTTTAACTATCATACGATCCATTTTAACTAATTGAAGTGTGTAACCTAAGCTTTGTTGTCAAGAGGTGTATTAGATTTAATGCTGTAGAGGAAAGAAAAACAGAATTTCTGAATTTCAGATAATTTCAACATCAACTATTCCCCATTCTCATGTTAATGTTAAAATACATTAAACAGCTGGATCCAAGAAACGACCACATTGGAGAATGCAGTCTAGTCAAAGACTGAATTTGATTTAAGATGTGGGACATAACACATAAAAAAGAATCTTCAGAACTATCTTCAGAATCAGTTTCATTGAACTAGCTCAAAACAGAGTAGTTTTGTTCAGTCCACTCACTACAAATAGTATATAGAGTTCAACTCAAATATTTTGCTTTGGTTTTGTTCGTGAAAAATGAAGAAGTTGTAAAATCTCATCTTGTCCTATAAACCACCTCCCACTAACCCACCCCTTATTTTCTATGATCCTTGTTCAACTAAAAAATAATTTTGATGGAAAATTTCTATTAAGAATTTCAATTTTGAGTGATTTATATTTCAAAGAAAAATGCTGGTTGTGACAGAAAAAAAATAAGGGTGTTTACTTTTTATAAAGTGCAAATAGTTTGATTAGTTTCAGCTGAGGTGCAGCTGTTTCCAAAGTTTTCATAGCTTTTCAGATAATTCTCAAAAAAATAAAAATAATTTAAAAGTCAAAAATTTTTAGGAGAAATATTTTTTAATACATCTGTATCCCAAAGACATTTTGGCTAAAGTAGTTAATCCTTCCCAAGTTTAATGAAATATTGCATACACTTGCTCGATTTGTGAGCCGTTTAGCTGATCCGTTTTCCCATTTACTGTGCGTATTTCATGGCATTCCTCACCTCTTATTGCTGATGCTCCAACACCATTAAGTTTCAAATGCTAAGTTCTCCTTGAACAGTATTACTGAAATAATTCTCTATCCAGCACTGTTATTGCCAGCTGGCTCAAATGAGCGCATCTTTAAAGTACTCCAAAACCAGAAGTATCAACAAAAGACAGTCCAAAGAGCTTTTTGCTTATCTTTTACCCCTCTAGTCTGCTCTGGTGAGACCCCACCTGGTGTACTGCGTCCAACCATGGAGTGCTCAGCACAAAAAGGATGTGGACCTGTTGGAACGGGTCCAGCGCAGGGTCATGGAGATGATCAGAGGGCTGAAGCAGCTCCTCTATGAAGACAGGCTGAAAAAGTTGAGGCTGTTCAGCCTGGAGAAGAGAAGGCTCTAGGGAGACCTTATAATGGACTTCCAGTACCTGAAGGGGGCTACAGGAGAGATGGGGAGGGACTCTTTATCAGGAAGTGTAGTGACAGGACAAGAGGTGACTGTTTTAAACCGAAAGAAGGGAGATCTAGATCAGCTATCAGGAAGAAATTCTTTAGTGTAAGGGTGGTGAGACACTGGAACAGGTTGCCCAGAGAAGTTGTGGATGCCCCATCCCTGGAGGTGTTCAAGGCCAGTTTGGATGGGGCTTTGAGCCACCTGATCTAGTGGGAGGTGTCCCTGCCAATGGCAGGGGGGTTGGAACTCAATGATCTTTAAGTTTCCTTCCACCTTGAACCATGCCTGAGATTATTGGTTTGTGGGTGGATGTGATGTGGTGGGGTGTTTTGTGGTGGGTTTTTTTTGTTTGTTTTTGGTTTTGTTTGGGGTTTTTTGTGTTTTGGTTTGGTTTGGTTTTTTTTGATGTTGTTTGGTTTTTGTTGGGGCTTTTTTTTTGTTTTGTTTTGTTTTGTTTTTTTAAGGGTGGACTCGATGATCTCAGAGGTCCCTTCCAGCTGTGGTGATTTGGTGATTGGGTGATTCTGTGATTCTATAATTCTACAAAACAGAAGTTTTCAAGGTGGTAGAGAGAGAAACTTTTCAGAAGAATTCCTGGTATGTGAAAACTTTTGCCTCTTAAAAGAAGGCAAAATATTCTTATAAATATATAATACAATATTTTTGTTCATTTCCATATATATAAAGAAAAAAAAATAACATCTGAGAACATTTTTTTAAGAATCAAGTATTTTCCCTTTTAGTACCCACAAAGCATATGGATAGTAACTCCTTCTGGTATTTGTCTAAATAAATCAGCAATCAGATGTAATGATTTTGAAGTTTCTGTTTCATTGGATTTAATGATGACTTGCTTTATTAAAATTTTCCATGGAAGTACAGTGAAGGCTGTCAAAAACGTATTTTTTTAGACAACCTAAACACTATTTTGATGAAATTTTCATCATAATGAATGCTTAATATATATTCCCAATATGCTTATAGCATATACCACTTTTGTTCTAGAAGCCCAGTATATCTCTGTAGCCAAAAATATCTATAAATGACAAAATTAGTGATTATATCTGAAAGTTTAAAGAGACTGGGAAAAATTTACTTTAAAAAAATCAAGCACTTAATGCTTTAATAAGAACAAGAATTTTAAGTATGGTTTACCAACTTTTAAACAGTATACTTGTCATTTACTTTGAAGATGTGTGTGTTCTAAATATTTTATAGTCTATTTTACATTTTTGCTAAAACATTTTTTGCAATAGGGGTTTTTTAGTGTCCTAATTTTTTTTCACATTATACCCTGAGATTCCATTGTTCTGGAACTCTTCTTTTATATTGAACTTCCCTTCTTATAATTTATAGTCTATTCCTATTGAGTGACAGCTGTGGAAACAGAGTGCACACAGAACCACCCAAATGAGGCATATTGAAAAAAAAGCTATGAAAGAACAATGAAAATTTGCCATATAATTGGAAAGTTTATAAAGACCAATAATGAGAAATTATCATAATTACTTTAAATCTGGAACAAGCTATCTATCCAGGATCACATGCAAGGTTTGTCTGGAGCCAGAAATTTAAAAGCCTGATCTTCTGGAGCCTGACTTTCAGAATTATTTAGCACTGTCCCTGTGGGGAAAAGCAAATCACAAGAGGATTACATGACTTGCCCTGAGTTATGAAGGCATAACATAATTTTCTTTCAGTTTCTCTCTTAAATTTCACCCAAAAAACATGCTTCTCTCATCTTGCAGTCAATTGAAACTAAATAGAGCAGACGTTCCTCAGAAGATATAAATGGCTTTTAATTCCAGGTTTTCCATATGCTTTTCCCTCTTTGCCAATCTCTTTCCCTTTCCCATTTTTTTCTAGCAAGTTTGAAAAGAAAAAAAAACAAAACAGAAGTCATATCCAGCAAGCATTTAAAACACTCATTAAAATAAAGCAATAATAATATTCTTAAAAGGAATCTTTGTTTGCATGGGTTTTGTACACACTAAAATAAATTAATGTTGAGTAATGAAATTCTGTTGCGGTACATTAATATTATCTAAATACACAGGTGCTTAAAAGCAGTTGCCAGGCCTTCACTGTAGTAGGTGTTACAAAGTAGAAGAGATAAACTCTGCCTCCAGTTGTTTAGAATTCAATTCTCTCTGGAATTCATATTAATCTCAAGGTAGCACAGATTTTCTGGGGGATACAGTGAGCCTCTCTCTACTCTTTCTCTGCAGTGTCCAATGCAATATGGTAAAGATCACATAGCAGCTTTGTGTTGCTGTGTCTTTTTTTCCATGTGTTTTGGGTCCAACCCTTCCAGTGTAGACAGTTGCAACGTTTACCTCTATAGTACAGCAAACACCTTAAAATTTCTGTGGAACTGAATAGAGATTTACTGCTGAAGAGCACCTTTCTTTTTTTTTCTTTTTTTTTTTTCTTTTTTTTTTTTTTTTAAATACAAACAGTATCCACTTCCACAAGTTTTAGGGAGCTGTCATGGCTACAATGATGACTGCCTGAGGTAGGACTGTATGAGCACTTTCCACACCAATTGTGTTTTACAGCTTGCTTTTATTCAAGGAAGCAATGGATGTGATGGAATAAGCTCTGCACAGGAAGAACGTTGCCAGAATTACCTTGTCATCTCTGAAATTATGGTATTTATACACTCAGGTGCAGGTCTAGATATTCTACTGGAAAACCCCCATGCTTCTGGCAAAACAAAAAGAAACAGCAAAGGTGGATTGAAGCATGGAATGATCTCCTCTTCCTTGTAGACACAGTCTCCGCATCTTTTCCAAGGACAGTAAAAAGCAATTGCAGTCAGACCACAATAGAAGTGCCTTAAAGCATAGGCAAACACAAACAAACTGGTCTATGGATCACATCCTAAACCACTTCTGTAAAAGGTAACAGAGCAGAAAGATTTCTGCTTCATATTAAAAGGTACTTAGCCACAGCAATTTTGTTATATGTAAAAAGATCAAGAACAGAATAAAAAACACAGGTGAAGAACAAAGGCAATCTGATTGAGAAAATACTTAAGCTATTCAACAAATGCAGATTCCTTTTCTCTTAAAACCTTTGAAGCAGGGCATTTCTGGACAATATACATTCAACTGAAATTATCCTTGCTGTTGGAGTAGAACAAACCTTTCTATTAAACAAACGAACACACAAAACCCAACAACAACAAAAAAACTAAACAAAAAACCACTCAAATAATCAAAAGCTCCATGTTTGCATGTGGGGAAGACATTAAAAACTAAACAATAATGAAGCTATTTAAAAACTTCTATAAATTGAACTGCCCATATGTATTCTTTAAAATTTCAAAAAGCTGGAAAGATAACAACTCAAACTACGTGGAAAACCTGTAACGAAGCAGTTGCATGTACACAGCAGGTACTGGTAATACAAAAGTTAATTACAGCATTGAATATGATGCAAATATGTGCTCCTTCTTCAAGACTCTCCCATTTCCCCAATCTCAAGAGCAAGAATGGGGACTTGTAGTGTCTGGTTCAGAACTGCCTGTGTGCCAGCAAGCTGGTGTGATGAATTGCACCTCAAGAATAGATGTGGGAAGGTGTAGATGTGCCCTGCCTTTTGCAGGAATTTGACAATGTAATAATCTCCCATCTTGGATGAATGAGACAAACCTCTGAGACAAACTTTTTTACAAAGGAGAGACAACTAGGCAGGAAGATCAACTATACTGCTTTCCTGTGGGGGACATTCTTTTCGTAAACAAATCATAATAAAACACAGTATTTTTACTCAGTAACTTCTGAGCTACCTCTGATTATTTTTTTCTATTTCAGGTCCGAAAAGCTATGAAAAATTAAGATGCAGACTGATAAAATAATTGTTATTCTAAGTTAGAATTTAGCTACATTTAATGATGTCAGAAACTTTAGTTCTCCTGATAAATCCAAATAGATCCTCCCCTCCCCCAAAAAATAATAATCCAAACAACCAACCAGCAAACCAGTGGCAGTCTGTAGAAATCTGAAGTTTGGAGAACACAAAAATACTATATTTTTTTCACATACTATATGAGTTCAAATTGTTAGGAAAAATACTTAGTTCTGGTGTCCTGACTACTCCCAATATAAAAGTAGATTGCTGACATTGTCTATGATGTCAGTTTTCAGACCATAACCAGTCTTTAAACTAGATGATTCTTTCAAGTTCAATCCAACTGGTCACTACTATCAATAATATTATTGCTGCCCAGATAAAAACCAATACTTTTGAAAAAAAATGCTTTTTTCTTGATCCTACCACATTTTTCTTTTGAATAGAGAAATTAAAGTGTGTTCCATATTTTTGATGCACAGACATTCCCTTTTTTCTTTAGAAACAAATGTTTTTCAAGTAGGTCAGCAACTATATGAGCTTCTCATCTCACAAGTTACACTTTGAGGTTACCCTGAAATGACCCCTCTATATTGAGGTGCTCTGTACTTCCTGTGTTTCTTGAATTTTCTGCATTGATGAGACAGCAAGGCTGAGTGGGACTGCTGTCTTCCTTGGAAGTCTCTGAAAAATAACCAAGCATAACTTTTTTCATGGCTTTGAGTCTTGGGATCAGCACACTGACAACTGCAACTACTACAGTTGGCAGGTCTCTTAACATGATTTTTGCCATAAATAGGACTCAAATAAATTTAAATACATAATCCGGGTTAACACATGGATTTTCAAAATCACCATTCCCTACCACCAAAGTACTAAAACACCCAGGACTCTTTGGAGCTGATGTACATCCAAAGTAGTGTTAACCAGTGCAAAACCACTGATTCCCTATAAAACACTTCAAAGTGTTCTGGAGCGAATCAGCAGTGAAGAGCTTTAAAAGCATAATGCTGTTAATTTATGTTTCCAATTAATCCTAAAAAATACCACTATTTAAGAAAAAAAAGGTCCAAGAACTAAATAGAAAAAATAAGAGCGTTCTGACAAGGCTCCTTATCATTTCAGAAAAATGAAGTACTTGACTGAATTCTTTACATGATGGATAGGAATTGTGAATCAGAAGATTGCAACATAAACACTTCTTGAAATGAATGAGAAATAAACTGGATACAATCACATCAGAGTTGGCTCAGACCACAACAGGTTCAACAAAATTAATATAACTAGATTTTCCAGATGAAAATTTTGCCATGATGCCATGGCATCATGCCATTGATGTCTTTGAACTCATTCTAAACTCAGAGGACAAGAAAAAAAAAAAGAAAAGAGAAAAGAAAAGGAAAAAAACTCTGCATAGCATCAAGCAGTTGGCTACTATGCAAACCAGTCAAAGCAACACCTCATGCTCATGAGACAGTGATAGGAACTGATGTTGTGTTTGACAG
Source organism: Calidris pugnax (assembly GCF_001431845.1). Lineage (NCBI taxonomy): Eukaryota > Metazoa > Chordata > Aves > Charadriiformes > Scolopacidae > Calidris > Calidris pugnax. Next base: position 11,701,719 of record NW_015090805.1, on the reverse strand, counting down.
GTTCACAGGCATCAGCTCTAATAAGAGCACAGTTCAGTGTAAAAACATTAACCAGCAAATTATACTGCTGCCTGTTTGTAGTTCCTGGAGACATAAGAGGTGGTATATGCCACAGGGCATAGGGCAGCTGGGTTCTGGGATGTTGCAGGCTATACATAGTGGAACTGACATGCTTCAGCTCTCAAGTAATTTTCCCTTTGGCAATTATGTTTGGACAAAAGCAAAAAATTAATGAGAAATATTGAAAATATTGGACGATCATTAAAATAAAAAGCTGGAGGGGGGTGGGGGGATGGGCAAGCAAGTATGAGGCTGATTAATTGTTCCAAATAAAGTAAAAATTTGGCAAGAATTCCAGCTGCTGAAAAATATTCAAATACAGGGTAATATATGACCTGAATAATAGCTATAATTTCGAGACCAGCATTTCAGCGTAGAAATTGGTTTCAATATTGTCAAGATTTATAGGCTGCATGAAGAAGAAGTTTCAAATTTACAAGGTGAATATCCTTAGAGAGGCTTAAATAGCTTTTAAAGTGTGTCATTATTATTTTTCTGTATCATTATTTGTTCTTCATATGGTTTCTCACCATCTGCCAGAAAGACCGTAGGTATATAATAAAACAAAAGAAGTGAGGCTATACCCTTGTTGACAGGTTCAGCATAACACAATAGGATGAAAATATTAGATATTGAGCAATAATTTTAATTAGTGGAATGCCAAAAGCACAGCTTTATCAGTGAGGGTATCAGTGAAGAAATTAATCCCATGCAAGAGTTTTCCTCTTACAAAGCAAAAGAAATAAAAAAAGAAGTATGATTCCATCATGTGTATGTAACAGTGCAGTAAGAATATTTTTTATGTGGAAGTTACTTAATCCAAAGGAATGTTATTCTTATTGTCAACCCTGCATTTTTAAGATCTTTTAAAGCATTAAACAATTATATTGGCTGTGTTAAAAGCTGGAGAACAAAAAACTAAGAAATATTCTTGTCTTGCAAAGACTAGAGGTGCAGATGAAAACTGAAGTGGAAGTAGCAGAGCAGAGAAACACAGAAACTTTTACAAAGCCAAACAAACTTTAACAAATTTTGTTAAAAATTTTGCTGAAACATGAAACCTCTCAAAGACTCTTTTTTTCAGGCAGAAGTCTTATTTTGCCTGCAACGATGTTTGCTTTTCATAAAATAAATTGCAGTAAGTTATTTCAAATTAGTTGGGTAGATCGTTAAACTGTGTTTTCCAACTTGTACATTGCAACCTGCTCAATCCATACCCATTCCTAAATGTCAATAAATTGTTTGTTAAGGAAGGGAACAGAGTTGCGGTTTTATGTTTGCAGTAAGTAGGATTTCAAAAAGTCTCATTAAAACGTCATCTTACAAAGCTTCCCTGAAACGCAGTTTATATTTTGAGTTCAGGTCCTGGATTTGTTCATGTACCAGATCTACCCTTAGCTATATCCTTCAATAAGTGGAGAAAAAAGACAAACAAACACACACACATCCACCTCCTGTCTTTCATCTGTTTGGGTTTGCTTGGTTTTTTGGAGCTCTTAAGCAAGGCATTAACTTTTTTCTTAACTTTGTGTTAGTATATTTTTTTTTTCTTACACTGATTTGTCTTGATATAAACTCAGAATTATGCTTTGCTGAACTCTATTTGGTACACAATTGAAGGATATTTTTTGAAGTGACACTGAAATTCATTATACTTGATCTCAGTGCTACAAACGTGGACTTGAGTTGTTCCACTAAATTCATTGATCCATTTATTAAATAGTTAAAAGATGTAAAATACTTTCCAATAAACAAAAAACTGTTAAAATCTTACCTTCATATATTCTAATAAAATGCTTGCCTGCGATATACTTCTGCTAGAATGCAGGCATTGCTTTCATAGACTGTCTTGCCAAGAAGAGCTTTTGAACATAGAACTATCAGTACCATTAATTTTGGGAGACCCCTGAGTTTAAGTTTCTCTAGGATTTCAAAGAGTCTAGCAGAGCTAGAAAACTGAAAGTCCTGGCCAGATTGCTGCATGATGATGCTCCTAAGAATTAGAACTGGTTATACATGAAATATCAGATAATTTGTAAATTTCAAAAGTATGAAAATATACTTGTGAGCACTATCAAAAGTCCATGTACACATTTTGAATGAGCTCATAAGTTAAAATCTAAGTTTAAAATAAAAATCATTGTACTTAACTGAAAATTTATTTTGTTTCCATAGTTCTTACTTAGTTGTAACTTGTTTAAGACTTTTTTAAATCTTTCTTCTCCAGTAAGTGTACTTTGCTTTGCTTCATAAAAAGTAATGGAGCCTAGAAATATAAAACCTCATTATAGATCTTTTTCATTAAAAGTTTTGTTAGATGCTAGAAGAAAACAGCCATTACTGTGTGCAGATTATGATAATGGATCAGTGCGGTTTCATTGAATACACCTAAAAAACACTGCTGTTGCACCATTTACACTGAGGAAAAAGATTAGGCTGAAAAACTTAAAGAAAAAAAAAAGTTAATACCAGTAAGGGAATATTTTGGGTTTACACTTTCTCTTCAAATTCACTATTATCTTTTGTTTCTGTGGAATTGTTTTCCTTCCTTCTTTTTCTTTTGAAGTTTAGGATGCTTCTCCAGAAGCAAATACATTTATTCATCAGGCAACTTCTCCTATGTGCAGACAGTCTTAATTCTAACTTTTTTTTCCTATAAACTTTGTTTGGCTTCCTGAAATAAAAATCCTTCAATAGTTGCTATATATTTGCCCATATCAAAGGTTTATAGATACAGGCACTTTGAGGTTTTTTTTAATATTAAATATTTTTTAGCTCTAACATCTCTTATATCATTTTATCACCCAAAATCCCTATTATGGAAATTTAATTTTTAATATGAGACTATGCAGTATTAAAAGCATCATATATTTTCTGCTAGTCATTATTACTCAGGATATACAGACACAGTTTTAAAAAACATCAATTTGAACAGAATCATACCAAATTAAACTAGACATGAAGAAGATAATGCAGTCCTGTAACTAAGAAAGCAAGAAATCAGAAGCAATTTTCACTGAAGCTCAGTTTACTTCCCTATGATTATGATCACCTTTAAATACTTAATTTTAATCATTCACATTTATAATGGAATATAAACTTTTTTTTTTTCCACAGAAGAGGGTGCATAACAAGTGCAACTTTAACTGCAATATGAGGTGTAATTTTGGCATTAGCAATACCTTCATACTTCACTATGCCTGAAGAGTTTAATTTCTGACAGTTAACTCACACAGGCTGAACTCCTTATTTTAGAATTGTGCAATGAAAATGCTCTGCTGCTCCTGCAGCACTATTTCCAAATCCTTCACAGTGTAGTGAAGAATTTTCACACAAGTTTATTTACCACAGTGTCTTCAAGTGATTGCCAATGGGGTGTTTGCAGTCTTTGTTTCATTAACTCTGTCTTCTGCTCAGAAAGTCCAGAAACATCTTTCCAACACAAAATTCTAGATTCTTTTTAGTGTTTGTTTTCCTAATATTTCTCTCTTCTTTTTTTTTTTTTTTTTGATTTATCATAAAGATAAATTTTGTAAGAAATTCATATTTGGCTGATATAATACATCTGAATAAGCCAGAAGATCACTTCATAAGATGAAATAGGCATCTTTTGCCCTAGTTGTGCTTCTGAATAGAATCACAATTTTCAATTAGCCTTTTGGCTTCTCTTCTGCTGTAGACCAGCATAACTAAAGCAGGCTAGAAAAATGGTTTAACAGATGTAGCATAAATAATGGAAGTACTACTGTTTCTTTCTGGGTCCTGGAATGGTCTTCTGAATATTTTTCAGAAAATTACAATTAAGGGACCGCCTAGACTCTGGTACCCATTTTGTGCTGTGGACAACAGCACAAACTCTATGATGTCATGCTGATCCTGAAATCCAGTCAAATAAACAGCCATTAAGAAACAAACCAACTAACCCTACTTCAAATGCTAATTAATGAGTAAGATGCTAAGTTTTGACTGTTGAATTCAGATACTTACAAGAACCAATCAGCACAGGTTCATGAAAGGCTGGTCCCACTTGTCAAACCTGATCTTCTTCTATGACTAAGTGACCTGCTTGGTGGATGAGAGAAAGGCTGTGGATGTTGTTTACCTGGACTTTAGCAAGGCCTTTGATACGGTCTCCCACAGTATCATTCTGGAGAAACTGGCTGCTCATGGCTTGGATATTCTCCACTGGGTTAAAAACTTGCTGGAGGGCTGGGCCCAGAGATTGGTGGTGGAGTTAAATCCAGTGGTGTCCTCCAGGGCTTGGCATTGGAGCCGGTTCTCTTTAACATCTTTATTAATGATCTGGACGAGGGAATCAAATGCACCCTCAGTAACTTTGCAATTGACAACAAGTTAGGTGGGAGTGTTGATCTGCTGGAGGATAAAAAGGCTTTACAGAAGGATCTCAGAAGGCCGGATCGATGGCCAAGGCCGATGGGATGAGGTTCAACAAGGCCAAGTGCCAGGTCCTGCACTTGGGTCACAACAACTGCATGCAGTGATACAAGCTTGGGGAAGAGTGGCTGGAGAGCTTCCTGGCAGAAAAGGACCTGGGGGTGTTGATCAGCTGTCAGCCAGCAGTGTGCCCAGGTGGCCAGGAAGGCCAACAGCATCTTGGCTTGCATCAGGAACAACGTGGTGAGTAGGACTCAGGAGGTGATTGTCCCCCTATACTCAGCACCTCCAGTACTGTGTCCAGTTTTGGGCCCCTTAACACAAAAAAAGAAAATGAGGTGCTGAAGCTGGTCCAGAGAAGGGCAATGAAGCTGGTGAGGGGTCTGGAGAATAGGTCTTGGGAGGAGAGGCTGAGGGAGCTGGGGTTGTTTAGACTACAGAAGAGGAGGCTGAGGGGAGACCTTATTGCTCTCTACAACTACCTGAAAGGAGACTGTAGAGAGGTGGTTGTTGGTCTCATCTCTCAGGTCACAGGCAATAAGACAAGAGGAAATGGCCTCAAGTTTGTTTGGTGGTGGTTTTTTTTTTTTTTTTGTTTTGTTTTTGTTTTTTTTTTTTTTTTTTTTTTTTTTTGTTTTGGTATCGCGTGTTGTT
>NW_015090805.1:11596576-11696235 GCF_001431845.1 Calidris pugnax | reverse complement strand
TTTTTTTTTTTTTTTTGTGGTTGGACTCGATGATCTCTGAGGTCCCTTCCAACCACTACAATTCTGTAAGTTGCTCCAGGGGAGGTTTAGATTAAATATTAGGAAAATTTTTTACACTGAAAGGGTTATTAAGCATTGGAATGGGCTGTGCAGGGAAGTGGTTGAGGCACCATCCCTGGACGTATTTAAAGGACAGGTAGGCAGAGTGCTTACTGACATGGTTTAGTGATGGGTTTTTTATCAGAGTTAGGTTGATGGTTGGACTAGATTGTCTGAAAGGTCCCTTCCAACCTAGACAATTCTATGATTCTATGATTCTGAAAACCATAACTGATGTACTGTCTGGCAGATACTGTTCATTCTTTTGAAATGGTTTTGTGGCTATTGGCAATTTTTCTTCAGCATTTCCTCATTTCACTGCTCCGGCTGTTATATAGGTTCTCCACTGCTTAAAGTCAGTCATTCAACTACTTTTGGACCTAAAAAAATAGTTCTCTGTTCTTCTCTCTTATAAAATAGCACTCTGGGACATCCAAGTAGAAACAACTGAAAGTGAAATACCAAGAGGCTAATATAAAAAGAAAAAAATTAATTCAGAATACAGTATTTTTCAGGAAATACACACATTTTATGGACACTAAGCTAAAAAATTCTACTTGAAGACAAATCATCAGCCCATGACTTCATTTTGATTTGCTTTATAATCAATCTGATTTAACATATAACAAACTATAAAATGCACTGAATTGTTATTTAATCCTTAGTTTATGTCATCATATCAGAGAACTGTTGCCAACTGATCTTACCACCTTCTAAATCAAGCAGGTATAATTGACAGTTTTTTCATTAACAAAGCCTTGAATTTAAGTTACACTTCCCTACTCAACTTTAACTTTGTTCCTGTAGTAATGCAGCTTATAACATAGTCTACTAGGAACGCAGACCTCTCTGGGAAACAAGGATGTTTACAACCATACAGGACCCTGTTTTTCCTGACCATATGTGGACAAAATTTCATTTCTCTAATCCATTTGAAAAAATTTGTCTTTTTCTCTAAAGGGAGGGAAAGAAAAAAGAAACCAAAAAGAAGTAAACCTGCTACACGTAGTGATAACAAAATTCTGAAGGGCTAGATTATCAAAGCAAGAGTGTCTAATCTGTCAGGAACTGGATGGATGTTACTTGATTTTACTTTGTAAGTTTCTGCAAAGGTGGTTCTGAATGACAGATCAGTGTATATATCTTGTACTTAACACTTCAAATGTATGTACTAGACACAAGCTTTCCAAAAGGGTACAAAACATAAGCATATGAGAACAAAGCAAAGGAAATATCTCACATTTCTGCTTATCGTTAACTGCATTTTAAAAGCAGCTGCAAACATGAAAATACGTCTGTTTTCTGTAAAATACAAAGATTCAGACTTTGTAGTAATCACTTAAAATTTGAAATTGAAAGAAGTAATGAAATTAGAGCTTTTTATTGAAAAGGTTCTTTCAAAATTGTCACTAAATGTGTAATCATCATGATATTAAGTCCAACAAGTGTTTATTGTTATGTTCTCGGGAAAAAAACTTCATTCTTATTACCCATGAAATAGAAGATGTTGTATGCTTAATAAATCCAATCAGAGATCAGTTAAATATGACTGGGATGAGAAAGTATTTCACCTCCTGATGCATTCTGAAGGTGCTGTCTTCGAGTCCTTCTCTGAATAAGCCACTACTTATCAGCCTTTGCTTAAAAATGAAACTTACATTATGACTCTTAAGTATTGCCTAACTTTTTACTGTACTTGTTCGCGATGAGCAGCACTTCACTCAATTGTACCTGGACTTTTCAGGATTTAAAAAAAAAAAACCACAAAAAATTAGACATGTGGCAAGGGTTTACAGTAGAGAACTTAGAAATATGGCATTTTTTTCAATATATAACTTCTTTTTAGTCTTTTTCCTTTTTCTGTTTTCTGTCTTCTGTCTTCTCCCATCTGCTCACTTGTTTTTTGGAATTTCAGGAAAATTTTACCTCAAAGGCTACCATCTAACAGAAGACTTCCCAATTATCAGTGTAGAGTTACAAATACATTCACAATGTACCATCTGTGCTGCTCCCTCCTCCCCACACTCTTCCCCTGCTCCAGTGCAGGATCATTCCCACAGGGAACAATCCTTCATGAACAGTTCCAGCATGGGTCCTTTCCATGGGGTAAGTCCTTCAGGAACAGATTGCTCCTGCATGTCTCCCCCATAGTTCCTGCCAGAAAACTCACTCCTGTGTGGACTTCTCTCCACAGGCCACAGTTCCTGCCAGGAACCTGCCACAGTGCAGGCCCTCTACAGGCTGCAGCTTCCTTCAGGGCTTGTCCACCTGCTCTGGTGTGGAGTCTTAGGATGCAGTCCATGGGTTGCAGGATGGACATCTTCTCCACTGTGTTCCTCCCTGGGCTGCAGGGGAGCAACCTGCATCACCATGATCTTCTCCACAGGCTGCAGTGGAATCTACTCTGGCTACTGGCACACCTCCTCCCCTTCCTTTTCCACTGACCTCAGTGTCTGCAAAGGTGTTTCTTTCACGTATTCTCACTCCTCTCTCACAGCTGCTGAACAGCATTTTCACCCTTTCTTAAGGGTGAAAATTTACATTTACATTACAGAGGTGCCACCAGTGTCACTGATGGGATCAGTTTCAGCCAGTGGAGGGTCTGCCCTTACCGTGACTAAATTTAGGAGTTTAATAGATACCTCTTTAAAGCAAATAAAATCTCCTCTTCCTCCTGGTCATGAATTATTGTTATGTACCTGTACACTGTTTTCACGTGCATATTTACATATGTATGTATATATATATGCACATATATGGGCATGTAAATCTCCTTTGTGTATGTGAGCTGCACTAATATATCCAAAATAGTTTCTACTTTAAAACATAAAAGTATTCCACTTGAGTAACCCCCATAAAATTAAAGGCTGAGCCTTTGACTTTGTCCCATTAGACTTCTAATCCAAGTGAGGTCATGCATCATACTTCAGTGATTGAAATGGAAATAAGTCTAATATCAGAGCTTTTGGTCCTATAGTCATTAGATGAAAATGGCTATATACAAATTTTATGGTCTTTTAAGTGAGAGACAACAGTCTATTTTATCTTCAGAGATATAGACTTTTGACAGATAATGATTGCTCCTAACCATTAAACTATTCATTTCTGAATGTGATTCTCTTTAGTATGGTGTATTCCTTGCCCACTGGCCTCTCACAAAGTTACCTGGTTCTGTCTCAAAATGAAAAGTCATAATGTCAAAGAAAGTGGAAAATAAATGTTACTTTCTTAAAAACCTTTAGTTAAGTCATTTAATTAAGTGACATTTTCCCCAAATGTTTTTTTCCCCTTAAATTAATCTGACATTTAATTCGTAGGAGCCCATGCAGCTATTCACATGATGATCTATTAGTAATGTAAACAGTCTTCAAAACATTACACTCTCTTATTCTGTTTACTACAGGTAAGGGCCAAACAGCAAGGAAGATGACATGAAGTTTCACACAGAAATAGTTTCAGACAGATAAACATCAATGAACTTCAACAGTTAATACTTTTACAAAACTCCAGCACATTTCTCTATTCTTTTAGAAGCTCAGTGGATAAGTCAGTCAAATTCATTAATCATCATGCTTATTGAGGATGGGTAAATTCATCAACAGTCAAAATAAATTTCAAATATTTTGAATCAAATTAAAGAAGGGAAAAAAGCTAATCCTCCCTTACATATATCCTCACATTGAATATTTTTTCCAAAATTATTAAAATTGTTTTATATGTACGTCACATGTTTGTTCAACATTTCATTTCATTCAAAGAAAGGTTTTAGGGGAAATTAGTTATGTTTTACATATAATTTTAACAAGATTTGATGAGAATTTAAAAAATGTAAGGAAGACAGACAGCTATAACAGCACTACTCAGGAATTCCAGAAAAGTGAGAGGTGCGTATTCATATATAGGTTTGTCAGCATTTTCCTTATCTCATTTGAGTGTTTTCATAATCCAGAGTTTTGACTACTTGGAGATGAACTTATCATTCTTGAATATGTCTAGAATTTTTTAAGCCCTTAGAATATTTATGTTTCATTTTTAACATTAAATGAAGTAAAATTAAATTATCTGATATTTAATTAGAAGTAAATATTTAATTGGAAGTAGAAGAAAATCAGTTCTGGCCATATAATAGTAACTTTTCCATTTCAGTTTTGCCTTGCAAGGAACATGAATCTTATGTTTTCTTACAATCTATTTCTTTGGTGTTACACATATCATGATCATGAGTAGTTAATGCCAAGTCTATACAACAATAGAGGGCATATATTGATACATTTACTACAGGGACATTGGCAAGACGTAAAATGAATTTCTAAAGATAAATAGTATTTTATCTGGCCATTCAGTTATTTACTTTGTATAATTCTCACATAATTTATCACTACCACAGTATCACTTATGTTTGTAGGGTGATACCTTACCAAAAAATTCTGTTGCTAGGTGCAGGCAGATGGTAAACGTATAGCACACAAATTACTGAACTGATATTCCTAATGTGGTTGGAAATTATCATAATTAGTTTTCATTAGTCTAATCAAAATTGCTTTAGGTTGGAATTTAATCACACACACCATCGTTTTAAAAAAGAATGTTACTGACTGTCCTGGTTTGGTGTGGAGCAGAGACAACTTTCTGTTCAGTGAGAGGTGCTTGCTTGCTCTTACTTGTTGCTGTGGCAGCCAGGGTCAGCTGACTTGATTGCTTACCCTGCGGGGGGGTTGCACCTGTGAGGAGGTGTAGACAGATCAGGTCACCTGGAGCAGAGACAACTTTCTGTTCAGTGAGAGGTGCTTGCTTGCTCTTACTTGTTGCTGTGGCAGCCAGGGTCAGCTGACTTGATTGCTTACCCTGCGGGGGGGTTGCACCTGTGAGGAGGTGTAGACAGATCAGGTCACCTAAACTGACCAATAGGGTATTTCATCCCATCTGCCATGCTCAGTATAAAAGCTGAGGGATCAAAGGGGCTGGGTTGAGTCCTCTTCAAGGACTCTTTCAAGGGCTTGCTTGCTTTGATGAATGATGACCAAGTAAGGCCCTGTCAGTTTGTCTACCTTTGATCCCTATCAGTTCTTTCTGGAATCCAATTCCCATTCCTTACTGAGACCAGTGTGGAACTTTCCCAGTGCCTGCCAGTGACATCTTCCTGGGCACTTGTTATGGTTTCGCATATATTTTTATATTTTTCATTATTTCCTTTTTTATTTAATTATTAATATTATTAAATATTAATATTATTAAAGTACTTTCGTTTTTCCTAAACTCAAAAATCTCTTTATCTGTCTTCATCCTCTACCTGAAGTGAGAGTTGGGGGAGAGCATCTGTCTTCTGTTGGCCAACATGGTTAAACCATGACACTGACAGAACAATTAAATTTTTCTTTAGTATCCTGTACTCTATAATGGTTAAGATTAAAATCATTCATTTCATACATGTACACTATTTTCCTATAATTTTAAAAATAGGATACTTATCTCTGAGAAACACACTCCATTAATCTGCAGTGTATATGTTGATGCAGATATTAACAGGCATCACAGGTGAATTACAAGCAAAGTAAGAAAGCCCTAGCATCCATTAGAATACATGTTAGTTGGTATTGACTAAAGTATGATTATACAATATATTTCTGAAGGAAATGTGCTCAGAATTCATTACACTTTTGGATAAAAGACTGGTAAAACAGTTGTCCCTTACAGAACTTACTTTAACATGGTATGACAACTTAAGCTTATTAAAAATAATCTGTTTCTTCTTATTATTTTTCTATTTTCAAATGTCATTTCTCATGAGAATTTGAGTATATAGAAATATGAAGGGTGAAAATGTAAGAAAATAAACTCATAAAACAACGATTTTAGCTATTCTATTTTCCATATAATTTTTTTTAAACAATTTTGATTACCATAGGTTTATCTTCATCAGCTATGCTTTCCAAATCCTTTTTTATAATGAAAAATGACAAAATTTTATATTCCTGTTTTCAACATTTCTTGGGAGTGTTCTGGGAAGACCATTCCAACTGTATTCATTCAGGAGCTGAGTGGGTTCCATGTTACATAATCACTAAAGCTAAATTACAGATTCCCTTTTTTTAATATGTCTTTTCCTGACATTAGGATCATATCATAGCTTACAGGATTCACTGAAAGTTAGTAAATCAATAGCCAGAAGAACATTGGAATGATTGTGTAATGCAAGGCACTTTGGAGAACATTAAAATAATTCCCACTGATTCACTTAAAAGTTTCTTAATTCTCTTAGAATACACAAAGTAATTCATAAGAGGAAAAATTAATCTCCCTCCTGGGTAAGAAAATGTCCAAATGAATGAGAACAGATATTTTTAAAAAAGGACAATATAAGAAAACAATAATAAAAAAAATAAACATAATGTCGTTTTTGCCCAAGTCAAAGTGGTGTTGAACAGGTTGCAATGTGATGGTTGGGTGAAACCACCACTCTCTGGTCTCGGTCTGTGTGAAAATGTCTGTGCTTCAAGAGAAGTCAGGTATATAATTACTCCACCTGACCTGTTTAGTCATCAACTGCTTGCTGGGACAACATCACTCTCCAATTCCTCCATGGGCCTAATAGCCTCCCATAGCTAAGTCTCAGGTGCACATCTTTACAAATTCAAACCACACTGACATCAGAGAACTGTCTATTCAGTGGCAGCATTCCTGTGGAAGCAAAATCCATCTTAGTGGAACTTGATGATTTCAAAGTATCTGTTTCACTGCATTCAGAAATTTCCTTAAGGGATATTAAACATTAATTGTCAGAGCTGTACAGGATTCAAAAAAACTGCAGTGAAAAGAGTTCTCTTGTCTTTATGTTGAGACATTTAAGAAAGGGATGACCAAATAACAACTGCTATTGAGCCTGAGGAAAAATGGAACTTTAGCAACACCCTGGTTTTGTGTTTCAGATATACAAAAATGGTTACTAATACTGGAATGACAGTATTCTAACTCTTAAGGTATTGAGATATTTTGAAGGTATTCATGCATTTTTTCTTTTCAGAAAAAAGATAACTAACTCAAATGGTGTACAAGATTGTAAATGAAAAGGAACAAAATTCTAAAATCTTCAAATCTGCACTTTATTCAACAGGTCCATCAGCTAATCAAATATGTTTGTAAACATAGTTTTCTGTACAAGCGGACTAAAATAGAGATATGAAACTGAACTCCGAAGAGGAGCACTAACACCAGGTGAACACAACTAAAAAAGAAAAAAAAGTAATCTTCTGTTCTATACTATGTTCAGAATACTTAAATTAGTTACTTATGCTATTTCAGTTTTCAATCCACTAATTATTCCCAAGCCTTCCATTCTTCTATAATAAGTTTCAATTCAGCAAAGTTCCTTATAAGCAGGATCAGCTGTATTTCTATAGAGTCTTAGTTCTGACAGAAGTTAATCTTCAATAACAGGATTTGTGTTCAGTCAAAATATATTAGTAGGAATGCTGGCTGTACGCCAAGTGTACTATTTTTAGATACTCATATTTTTAAAATTCTTCTGTATTATAAATTAAGTTTGTGCAGTCTACAAGAAAATGCATTATTCTTCATTATATGGTTATAGAATTGTCTCAGCCAATAAGCCAATTTCTCTGTAACTATTCAGAATGCAAATCCATGTACATTAGCTGAAGACTGTTATCAGCCAGAATGCATGAATTTCTAAAAGCATTATTTATTATGTTCTGATTGGCTATTGCTCTCAGAACTCCCCACCCATAAGCCCCAAAGTTGTTCTGGTTTAGTCCTTGTTACTGTCCTGTAATCACGCTAAAGCCAAGAGGCTAAATAGAACATAATATAAATAGATAGGTAACAGTACATCTTCATAAGATTTCCCACCAACTTTTATTAGAATATCCAGTTTTCAATTGCTAATAGCGGTGTCAAACTTAAACTATTACCAGTTTTATAGGATAAACATTCAGGTGGGGTTGAATTTCTTTTACTCTAAATGTTCACTATTTCTAAACAAAATAATAATAGAAAAAAAATCTGTTTCACATTTGTAGAGGTAGGCAGTGCAAATCTTCACCATTAATGTTTCAAACAAGATGCCTACACTGGCTATACATCAGCTGAAATTAAGAGGAACAACAGTTCATGGTCAGTCATTGTATCGGGTTTGTGTTATCAGGTTTTGGTAGTGGAAGGGCTAGAAGCTGCTAGAAGCTTTCCCCATGTCCAATAGAGCCAGTGCTAGCCAGCTCCAAAATGGACCCACCACTGGCCAAGGCTGAACCCATCAGCAATGGTGGTACCGCCTCTGGGATAACATATATAGGGGAAAAAAAACCAGCACAACACCAGCAGCAGTCAGAAGAAAGAAGTGAGAATATGTGAGAGCAGCAATTCTGCAGGCACCAAGGTCAGTGAGGAAGGAAATGGAGGAGGTGCTTCAGGTGCCAGTGCAGAGATTCCCCTGCAGCCCATGCTGAAGACTGTGGTGAGGCAGGCTGTCCCCTTCAGCCCATGGAGGTTAACAGTGGAGCAGATATCCACCTGCAGTCCATGGAGGACTCCACACTGAAGCAGGTGGATGCACCCAAAGGAGTCTGTGACCTCTCAGAAGTCCAAGCTGGAGCAAGACTGGCAAGACTTGTGACCCTGTGGAGGACCCACACTGGAGCATTCTGTTCCTGAGGAACTGCACTCCATGGAAAGAATCCTTACTGGAACAGGAGCAGATATCCACCTGCAGTCCATGGAGGACTCCACACTGAAGCAGGTGGATGCACCCAAAGGAGTCTGTGACCTCTCAGAAGTCCAAGCTGGAGCAAGACTGGCAAGACTTGTGACCCTGTGGAGGACCCACACTGGAGCATTCTGTTCCTGAGGAACTGCACTCCATGGAAAGAATCCTTACTGGAACAGTTTGTGAAGAGCTGCAGCCTGTGGGAAGGACTCAAATTGGAGAAGTTAAGGGAGAACTGTCTCCCTTGGGAGGGACCCCACACTGGAGCAGGGGAAGAGTGTGAGTCCTCCCCCTGAGGGCGAAAGAGCGGCAGAGACAATGTGTGATGAACTGACCACAACCCCGATTCCCCATCCCCCTGCACCACAACAAGGGGAGGACGTAGAGAATTTGGGAGTGAAGTTGAACTCAAGAAGGGAAGAAGGGAAGTTTTAAAATTAAGATTTTATTTCTCATTATCTTACTCTGATTTGACTGGTTAAAAATTAAATTATAGACAATGTGTGATGAACTGACCACAACCCCGATTCCCCATCCCCCTGCACCACAACAAGGGGAGGACGTAGAGAATTTGGGAGTGAAGTTGAACTCAAGAAGGGAAGAAGGGAAGTTTTAAAATTAAGATTTTATTTCTCATTATCTTACTCTGATTTGACTGGTTAAAAATTAAATTATTTTTTTCCCCAAGTTGAGTCTGTTTTGCCTGTGACAGTATTGCTGAGTGATCTCTCCCCGTCCTTATCTCGACCCATGAGCCTTTCCTTATATTTTCTCTCCTGCTGTCCAGCTGAGGAGAAGAGTGATAGAGAGGCTTTGGTGGGTACCTGGCATCCAGCCAATATCAACTCACCACAGTTGTTTTAAGACAAACACAAGAAATGAACCACCATGTATGTCTCATATGTGCACAGAAGCAGCAGCTCTGTAAATACAGAGATAAAAAACTAACATGACACCTGCAAAGTATAAGGAAGAGGGCTATTGCAGAGAGTAAGATTAAGGATCTATATGAGCGTATCAAAACCTGTTGAAAAATAAAGGCTAAGACCAAGAACAGGAGAGGGTAAGACAGCAGGAAAGCAGCTGAGAGTAAGACAGCATAAGGATCAACAGATAAACGAAGGATGGTAGAACTATAACACATGAAATAAGAGATTGGACTATGTAGAGTGGACTACAACTGGCTTAGCAAAAAAGACTGAGCCAAGAGGTGGGGACAGAGAAGGAGAGTTACGCTGAAGTAGGGCAGAGAAACAAGCAGAAGTGACTGCTGATGTCATTAAGAGCAGAAATTGATTTTGGAATGGACGAAAAAGGAAACAGGCATAATCAGAAAGTGTGTTAAGGAGGTACTGGACTAGGACAAGGACCTAGTAGAGAGTAAGAGCTGGTCTAGTCAAATGGGAATGGCAAAGAGAGCATAAAGACTAGAAGAAACAGGCAGACTCTGCATTTGTGGGAGTGCACACCCCCAGGAACCAAGTCTGGGGCCAGATCCTGCACCATTGGCAAGCCACATCCAGACAGTGGGATGAACCTGTATGGCATCCTACAGCCACTGAGTGATGACCCGCTATGGAGTTACATTATTAAATCATATTACCTTTCGGAAAACATTAAGAACCTAAGACTATTTTCAGTTTCTCAATTTGACTTATACTCCATTACCTAGCAGGGAGCTATATTCATAACCTAATTAATGATTTTATTAGGACTATTCAATTCAACTTTTAGCTTTCAGCTATGATTGCAATGTGTTCTGTATCACTCACCTGCTTGCTGTTCCTCTGACAAGCCTCCACCTACAGAGAGTTACAGAAAAAGAGTGGAAAATAACAGCCTGTGACAGTGTAATTACTGGGAGAAGACAGTGTCATGGTTATTGAGACACATTCCAGATAGAGATCGATGGATAATGAAAAGCTGGATTTTATAGCAGCTGGGAGAATATAGAAAATGAATATTGGAACAGAATAAAAATAATATAGGATTTTCTAAGAATTTTGAAAAAAAAATATTTCTTTGTATAATTTGAATTGAAAAAAAAGCATGCAACTTCTTTGTTGTGCTTTAACCCCAGCAGGAAATTAAGCACCACAGATCTGCTCACTCACTCCCCCTAAGTGGAATGGGGGAGGGAATCAGAAGGGTGAAAGTGAGAAAACCCATGGGTTGAGAAAAGACAGTTTAATAAGTAAAGCAAAAGCTGCACATGCAAGCAAAGCAAAATAAGGAATTAATTCACTACTTCCCATCAGCAGGTGTTCAGCCATCTCCATGAAAGCACAGCTCCATCACACATTACTTGGGAAGTTAAACAGCAACACTTCAAATGTCCCCCACTGCCACCTTCTCCTCCCAGCTTTTTATTGCTGAGCATGATACCATATGGTACAGAATATCCCTTTGGTCAATTAGGGTCAGCTGTCCAGGCTGTGTCCACTCCCAACTCCCTGTGCATCCCCAGTCAACTTGATGGTGGGGTGGTGTGAGAAGCAGGAAAGGCCTTGACTCTGTGTAAGCACTGCTCAGCCATAGCTAAAATGTCCCTGTGTTATCACACTGTTTCCAGCAGAAATCCAAAACAGAGCCCTATACTAGCTACCAGGAATAAAATTAACTGTATCCCAGCAAAGACCAGCATATTCTTCCATCTTTTCCTCAATAACATTTTTAAAAATTTCATTTCTATGTCAGGCCGGTGCCCTTAACATGATTAAAAGAGGAATAAGGGGAAAAAAATATTAAACCAATTGGTTTACTAATAGAACTGAAATTTAAACATGCAGAGTATGTATTAATTACTCAAAAGGATTCACAAGTTTCACTTACATTAATTCTGGTAACTATTGGGAGGTGAAATAGGAAAATTTATGTAGTATGGGACTGATATAATTAAAGATAATATAAAGTTGGGTAGGAATACTTAGCCATGATTTCTTACTTCCGTTCTTTTAATAACTTTAGTGGCCAGAGCATGTCTTTTAACTCATTTAAATATTCAAAATTAACAGTGGCCTCTGTATTTAAATGATTGTTCATAATAAAAATAATCTAAATGATGGGTCACTTTGTAGTCAAATATCAACAAGATTTTTCTCTTGCTGACATTTGTGTAAATAAAACACTTAGGAAATTCGCTGTTAAAATTCTATCACTGTCCTTCCCACTGAAAAAAAGATTTCACACAAGTTCTTGGTTTTTACAAGTTCCCAATTAAACAAAGTCTCTCTTTATAAACAGGATGATATAGTCAAAAAAAACCCATCAGTTGTGCATTTAAATTTTGCAAAACAAGCACTTAACAACATTTCTCATCCCTTATTTCCTCATTTGCATATCCTCTTCTCAAGAGTGTCATGTGCACTTTAAGCTTGAGCAGTAAAGTTTCATCTGCAGCACTATTTTGTCACTTGTGTGTTGCAGAATATGTTCTTCTGCCACAACATTGATTGTTGTTGTATGGCACATATGAGGGCAGAGGAGAGAGGAAGAAGGCGGGGTCCAGAGACCTCTGTCTGACTCATGGGCTCCTGGAATGGACTCATGGACTCATGGAATCCTAGAGGCCAATGCCACAGGAGCTTTCTGTGTAGCTTGTAAGAAGGTGATAATCACATGACTTCACTCCAAGTAAAGTAGATGCGCAGGATGGGATGTCTGTATTGCTTATCAGAGAGACTTCAATACTAGCATAAAACTGAACTGATTCTGGCTTTTTCCAGAAGCACAGTATCTACCCTTGAAACCAACACAGTTACAGAGGTTTTTGGTCAATATTTAAAAATCAAAAATTTTTCAGATGCACTTTTGAAATTTAAATTGTCCTGATACCCTTGTGATTTAAGTTGGCACAAGGTCGTTGCAGTCAATAAGGCTGTTTCATTTATACCAGTAGAAGATTTGGCCCATTTATCTTTCCCAGTTGAAGAGCAATTTGCATATACTTGGAAGTAAAATATCAATCACTGCTTATACCTTGATAAACATGGCTGGCAGTTTATAAAACTCAAATGCATATGAGTTTATACATGTAAGTACACAAATAAATACATGCAGTTACAATTACTACTGTCTTATCTGGGGGTGGGGGGAATCCAACAATTAGAGATTCACATTTCAGGAACAGAAGTAATAACACCAGGAATCTATAACTTTTTTTTTTCATTTTTTTCTTCTCGACGTCATTTCTTTCTATATTGCCTATACCTACATTCAGCATGCAGCATGTTGAACCACTCTTTCAAAGATCCCTCTGCAAGAAAAGAAACTATATAACTTTGTCTGGAAAGAAGTGGAAATAATTAAAATGATGTTAACAGAACATGCTAATGTAATGTTCAAAAAGCCAAAATGATTTCTCTCTGTAGTGTTATCACAGTGTTCTGCAGCCATAGCAGCTCTCTCAAGACTAGCTCTTGTGTTTCTACATTGGCCAGAGCAGAGAGAACTTTGTCCTCTCAGCTTTAATTTATGGCTTATCTTCTTATCTACCTCACTCCTTTCCCCAGAAGAACCTCCTTTGCTCTCAATTTAGTTAAACTCTAAGAAAAGCCTCTCCTCATAGACAGTAGCTCATAGAACAAGCAAAACTGCTGCCACTGTGTTGCTCACAGTATGCCCATTACTTCACGCTGTAGCTGGTTTTAGGTGTTCCTTTTTTTTCATGTTGAAACAATACTGGGCAGAGGCTGTTCACTAATGTGTTTGCTCGTAATACAGTGCTGCACATTGGTCTTTATGCACATGTGCAATAAATGTGATTTATAATCCCATTTATCACTGAAAAGAAAGCTCTACACGTTACCATTGTTTAGGCTTCTACGTATTTATTCCCTCCTGTACCATAGTTCTTGATGTATTTTTAAGTTAAACAGTACTCATAACAAAAAACATATGGGAAAAAATTAAACACTGATGTTCCCAATAGCATAGTTACAATATTTCAGACTTTCACCAAATGAGTAATGTTCAAAGTTGGCTGTACATTCATTGCTGAAGAAAAGTTATTTTTCTTTTCACTCTAAAAGACATTGGACAGGTTTAACCGATAGTCCACCATTTTGCCTTTTGAAAGTAAATAACCAGAAAATTAAGTATAAGAGTTGATAAGCTGGATTTTTCCTCACAAAGCCACTGTCCTCTTCATGACTGACCCATATTACACATTATTTGCTTTTTTAAAGGAATAATACTCATAAAATATTTCTACTGGAATAGGAAACATTTTTCTGTATGTCATATTGGTTTCCACAAAATTCCTATTTCCTTGGTACAACAAAAAACTTGTAATTTTTGTATGTTAGTATTGCGTATATAGCACCTGGAAAGTCATTACAGAATCCTTATTATAGTAAGAGCTGTCTAAATATACAATAGTATTCTTACATACATCACCATCTGATAGACACTTTCCGGACACAGAATATTGCTATCTCTGGTACAAGAAACACATTCAATAAGCATTGAAAACTAGTGAAGAGGCAGCAAAAAAACCCCAAGGAGAAACAGATGATAAACCTCCTGTGAGTATAGCCAGTGGTTTTAAAAGGCTAAGGCTTTTTAAGAGGACAGTGTGGAGTCTGCGCATACAGCTCAAAGAGATCACTTCATATCTTGTGTGCTACTGCAGAAGACAAACTCAAAAACTAAAGAAAAATGTCATAACTTTTACAGAAGTAGGTTGAAGGTGAATTTTCGTTTGGGCTTTTTTTGTTATTTGTTTTTTTTTTCCTTTTGTACCTATTTTAAAAAAATATTAGGAGATCCTTAGGTCATAAAATATTTCTGTGAAAACAGGCAGGCAAGGTTCAGAAGGTTAACGTACAGAAAAGAGTAGAGGAAAGAAAACTGAGAAGCGTGAGAGCTAAGCAAATATTAGTGATGGAGCTGAAAAATAGCAGTAAAATTAAGTATTAAACAACAATAAAATCTAAAAATGGATTCAAAGGGTGGGAAAAACAGTCTTTGCAAAAAAGCCATGTTTGTATTTGGAAGGCTAAGAAAATCAGGATTTGTCAGAAATCAAAGTGGAATAAAGACAAACATCCAAAAAGCTTTTTGCTGTGGTTAAGAAAGACAAAAATGAAATTTCACAGCTTGAAGATGGTGTGAAAAGCACAAATAACATTCTGTTCAGCAAAATCTGAACTTTATTCCAGTATGCTCAGCTAGTTTGCTAGGTTGGAGAAGTGGCAACGGTAAGTAGAGGAAAGTAGCAGAAATCAACAGAGAGATAGGGGAAAAGATCAAAAAAAATCAAAATCAAATCAACCAGAAAACATTTCCATGAACCACATGTTGTGTTCCTGGAAACATCCAATCTACTTGGAAAGGCATATATTTCTAGCACTGTTGGACAGAGTATGTAAACTAAACACTGCAAATAAAAGTGGAAGTGAACTACCATTATAGTTAGGATTAATAACTTCAGAATAAATGGGCTTAGAATAAAACTTAAAAGAGACAAGAGTTTTTCATGATTCTATGTGGGGCATGTGAAGAGGTGGGAGGCAGAAGACACAGAACTTGATCCCCTGAATATTAAATACTTGCAGTTTTAGAAAAAGGTGATTTACAGATTCATCTTCTGAAAATACAGACCATAAGTACAGAATGCCAATAAAACTGATTGAGTTATTTCTTGGAGATGCTACTTCTACACCACCATGTAACTGATGTTATAAAAAAATTGTGAATAAGAACGTCCTATTTTACTTTTTTTAGAATTCAGGATTTTTGCAAGAAATTAATACTCATCTAAATTTTTGAATTAATTCATGCTTAAAAGCATTTCTCATCTTTTCAAATGTCAGTGTCCTAGGCTGAAGAAAAGTACAGTGCTAAGCTTCTACTTAAGCAGTGCAAAATGCATTGAAGGATAATAACATCTGCAGGCGGCAAGTGTATGCCTAAGCAGAAAAACACTAAAGATTGTGCCCAATCATTACAGTACTAGTAGGAACATACACGCATGTATTGAGAAATTTGTTTGTCATATAAGTCTGAAACCATATTTCACTGTTTTCCTACAGGTCACAGGTATATATACTTATTTAATATACATTAATCTTTCAGTAAAACAAACAAACTAAAAGCTGCTCAGAAGCAGTCATGAAAAAAAATCAAAGCACAAAAGATACTGATATTTTCAAGTAGAACAATTCAGACTGTTTTTTTTCCAATTAGTCTTATAAATTATTATTTTCTTAGTTATTCTTTTTAAAAAAAACATTTTCACTAAGATAATGATAATTTAGAAAGTTCTTTCACCATTTTTGACATAGGAAATTAGCTGAAATTGATTCTTCCTCATCAAGAGATTCAATGAATCAGAAAATTCCACTAAGAAATATTCATTACTTATCAGCTCTCCTGCAAAATGTTAACAGTAATCTTCACATTTCATATTAAACTATTGATTCCCATACACTGAAAGGTTGATAATGACCACTGTAATTATGAAGAAAAAATATCCTAGGTTTTTTGCCAGAATGAAACATGGGAATGGGCTTTCGGAGAATAAATTGGCTTCTATACAAGTAACTACTTTATTTGTATGTATTCTGAACAATAAATATCTGAAAAAACAAACAATGATGCTTAGATTGCAAGAATCGGCCAACTGTGAATTAAACATTACAAACTGTGTATAAGTTTTATTATCTTACTCATTTGAAGATAATTCTGTCACACACCACACTTGGGACCTAAAAGGAAGTATCTTGAGTTTGCTCGGTTGGTATGACTGAAGGATATTTCTGGGAATTTTAAATTTATTTGGAATAGCAAGATACAACGCGCTATACCATTGATACACAAAGCCAAAGGAAATTCAACAACTCAGTTAGATGACCATCCTGCTCTGAATTAGTACATTGATACCAATACCATTAATAGCTATGGCCAAGACCCAGTTCTGAGTTGTAATCAGTGGAAAATCGATGGACATTGATTTTGGCCAAGAACCAGCCAGGGTAGATATGTTTCTGGAATAGGAAGTTTTTAAAAAAGAGACCTACAAATTAAGACTAATCCCATCTCCCTCCAATTAATCCAATAGAATTTCTACCTATAGCAAAAGAAATTTGGTGATCCAAGTTCTAAATTCCAGCACAGGATACAGGTCATGCCCAGGGGAAACAAACAAACAAAACAAAAAACAAAACAAAACAAAACAAAGCTTGTCCAAAAGCATGTCTCGCCACTCAAATTCAGTCCTTTTACTGATTCTTAAAGTCAAATATCATTTGTGAATTTTCCCCTTAATTAAATATGTACTTAAATCAGAAGATACTGAAATCAAAAGAATGGTATCCATCAGCTTCAATACCTTTGAGTAAGACCTATACACAATGCATTCTCTTTATGTTATTTCACAAAATTTCCAATGGAATACAGGGATGTCTCTTTTCTTTTTCAGAAAAATAAACAATATTATTGTGAAGAACAGATACATGACAGAGAGAAAGACATTCACTACAATATACTGTCAAAGGCTTTTTCACTGTTGCTGAACAAACAGGTAACAATTGTGGGACTTAGTAATCAGAATCTCAGGTACTGAGAGGTAGCAGAAAGAAACGAAAGAATGAAAATAGGAACCAACATTAGACAGACTGCCAATAGACATACTGAGTGTGCATCAAACAGATCAGTGCTAATTAAAGTTAGGAGTACTTACGAATAACTTTTTTTTTTCTTTTTTTTTTTGAAAAAAAAGAAAGGTGAAATTATTAAGCAACAGTTTCCCAGTTCCCCAGTTTCTGTTGGGGACCAGAGAAGGACAGGAAAAACACCACAATAAGGTGGAAAATGTTTTGAATGAAGGAGTTTGAACACTGACATTTCATTTAAAATAGCTTTGTCAAGCTAATATTTTCCTTCTTTCATAGCAAAACTATCAGCATTTGAAATAACAAAGGGTATTCAAATATCAGTAAGATATCAGAAATGTCTATTGTGACTTGGAGAGCACTATGGATTTAATTACTGATCATTCAACAATGGCTTTTGAGGAGACTAAGCTGTTTTGTGACCTTGTTATAAGCAAGATTTGCAAAATTGCAAAGATCTTAGCAATTACAACAATGAAATACAAAATAATTTTAAAAAGAATATAAAATTTGACCAAACAAGGACAACTTTAAATAAATCTCTAAGTTGCTTAGGACATTATTCTACTTATTTCACAAAAAAATTATTTCCGTGAATAATTTCTCTGAAGTGTCTTGGAGTACCATTTGATTTATTGTCCTTGAAATATAAAAATTATCTTATTCACAGTGACTAAATGAAGGCTTATGGAAAATTTAACTAAACATAAAGAAAAAAATAATCCAGTGTACAAGAAAAGAGAAGCATTCCAAACATATTTTAAACATTAGAATGTTTTTTGGGTATGAATGGGCAGAAAAAACAGAAGGATTGTCGATGCATTAGAAACCACCAGAAGCACTGGAGAACAGTCACATAGCCATTGGGGTTTCTCCCCTCAAAAAAGTGGCAGGATCAATAGCCCAACAGAAGTATCTACACCAACGCATAGGCAAGGAATGAGAGGTGGTGGGGTGGCCCCATATGTTAGGAAGCATTTTTACTGTCTAGAGCTTGACAATGGTGATGAAAGTTCGAGTGTTTGTGGGTAAGAATCAGGGGGAAGGCCAACAAGCAGATATCACGGAGGGATTCTTTTATGGACCACCCAACCAGGATGAAGAGACAGATGAAATATTCTGTAAGGAGTTGGGAGAAGTTTACCGATAGCTAGCGCTTGTTCTCATGGTGGACTTCAACTTACTAGATGTCTGCTGGAAATATAATACAGTGGAGTGGAAACAGTGTCAGAGGTTCCTGGAGTGCAAGGAATATAACTTCCTGACACAGCTGGTGAATGAGCCAACTAGGGAAGGCACCCTGCTGGACTTGCTCTTTGAAAAAAGAGGACTTGTGGGTAATGTGATGGTGGGAGGCCACCTTGGGCACAACAATCATGAAATGATAGCTTTTAATTATTGGAGAAATAAGGAGGAAGGTTAGCAGAACTTCTGCCTTAGACTTCTAGAGGGTAGACTTTGGCTTTTTAGTGGCCTGATTGATAGAGTCCCTTGGGAGGCAGTCCTGAAGAATGTCTTGGACATTCTTCAAGAAGGAAATCTTAAAGGTGCAGAAGCATGGCTGCTCATGCTTGGATGGGTGTACTCTGTTGGGTAAAAAACTGTCTGGATGGCTGAGCGAATAAAGTTAAATCTGGTTGGTGGCTGGTCACAAGTGGTGTTTCCCAGGGCTCTGTATTGAGGCCAGTTCTGTTTAATATCTTCATCAGTAATCTGGATAAGGGGATTGAGTGCACCCTCAGTAAGTGTTCCAATGACACCAAGTTGGGTGGGAGTGTTGATCTGCTTGAAGGTAGAATGGGTCTACAGAGAGATCTGGACAGGCTGAATTGAATAGCTAAGGCCAACTGTATGAGATTCAACAAGGCCAGGTGCCGGGTCCTGCACTTTGGGCATAAAGATCGCATAAAACACTATGGGCTTGGGGAAGAGTTGCTGGAAAGCTGCCCAGCAGAAAAGGACCTGGAGGCTTTGGTTGACAGCCATCTGAATATGAGCCAGCAGTGTTCCAAGAAGGCCAATAGCAACCTGGCTTGTATCAGAAATAGTGTGGCCAGCAGGACCAGGAAAGGAATTTTCCACCTGTACTCGGCACTGGTGAAACTGTGCCCTTCACTACAAGAAAGACATTGAGGTGCTGAAGCACGTCCAGAGAAGGGCAATGAAGCTGAAGAGTCTGGAGAACAGGTCTATGAGGAGTGGCTTAGGGAACTTGGGTTGCTTAGCCTGGAGAAAAGGAGGCTAAGGAGAGACCTTATGCTCCCTACAACTACCTGAAAAGAGGTCGTAGCAAGGTGGGGGTTGGTCTCTTTTCCCAAGTAGCAAGTGATAAGACAACAGGAAAGAGCCTCAAGTTGCGTCAGGGGATGCTTAGATTGGATATTAGGAAAAATTTCTACACTAAAAGGGTTATCAAGCACTGGAATTGGCTGCCCAGGGAAGTGGTTGAGTCGCCATCCCTAGAGGTATTTAAAAGGCACGTAGACATGGCGTTGAGGGACTTAGTGGTGGACTTGGCAGCGCTGGGTTAACAGTTGGACTCTATGATCTTAAGGGTCTTTTCCAACCTAAATGATTCTATAAGAACCAAGTCTAGATCCTCTTCTTTATCAATAGATATAGATCTATATATCTCTACCTCTCCAAGACACCAAAGAAAGTTAGAGATTTATATGGAAGCAATACTGAACAGAGCAGAATCCCAAGGAATTTTTTTTTTTTTTTTTGCCATGGCAGAGAAATTCCTGGTGCAGGAGTTTGCAATTAGTACGGAAAAAAAAAACAAACAAAAACCAACACCTCACCACAGCATAAGAAAGACATTCTAGATAATGACAGCATGAATAGAAACAAAAAATTCTGAGTAAAAAATGGCCACAGTTTGCTTTAACAATGTCTCAATGGAGATTTTACTTCCAGCAGCAGGTTCATGGTAGCAGGCTGCAGGGTTTAAAACCTTGGAGTCAAAAGGAGAAGGAATGGTGTTAACCTTTCCTCTTCAATAAAAGCTAAACTAAAATAATGTGCAACTTATTTGTAGATTTAAGATTACTTTTTTTTCTGATAGAAAATATCAATAGAATCCTATTCTAGTGCCCAAAGCAAAAGAAGGTAAGTCCTAGTATTCTACTCATAAATCCACAGGCCCTGATGAGATACACTCATGAGTGCTGAGGGAGCTGGCAGACATTATTGCAAAGCCACTTTCCATCATCTTTGAAAAGTCATGGAGAACAGGAGAGCTGCCTGACGATGGGAGGAAAGGTAATGTGACGCCAATCTTAAGAAAGGACAAGAAGGACAACCCGGGAAACTACAGGCTGGTCAGCCTCACCTTCACCCCTTGAAAGGTGATGGAACAGCTCATTTTGGATGTCATCTCTAAGCATATGGAGGAAAGAAGGTTATTGGGAGTGGTTAATATGGATTCACAAGGAGAAATCATGCTTGACCAATCTGGTAGCCTTCTATGATGGCCTGAGTGGCTGGGTGGATGAGGGAAGAGCAGTAGATGTTGTCTACCTTGACTTCAGTAAGGCTTTTGACACTGTCTCACATAACAACCTCATAGGTAAGCTTAGGAAGTGTGGGTTAGATGACTGGACAGTGAGGTGAATTGCAAACTCGTTGAATACCGGAGCTCAGAGGATTATCAGTGGCACAGAGTCTAGTTGGAGCCCTGTAACTAGCAGTGTTCCCCAGGAGTCAGTATTGGGTCCAGTCTTGTTCAATATATTCATCAATAACCTGGGTGAGAGGACAGAGAGTACCCTCAGAAAATTCGCTGATGACACAAAACCGGGAGGAGTGGCTGACACACCAGAAGGCTGTGCCACCATTCAGTGAGACCTGGACAGGCTAAACGGTTGGGCGGAAAGTAATGAAATTCAACAAGGGCAAGTGTAGGGTCCTGCACCTAAGGAGGAATGCCATGCCCCAGTACAGGTTAGGGGCTGACCTGCTGGAAAGCAGCGCTGCTTAGAGGGACCTGGGAGTCCTGTTAGACAAGTTGACCATAAGGCCAAGAAGGCCAATGGTCTCCTGGGGTGCATTAAAAAAAGTGTGGCCAGCAGGCCAAGGGAGGTTATCCTCCCCCTCTATTCTGTCCTGATGAGATTGCATATGGAGTACTGTGTCCAGTTCTAGGCCCTCCAGTTCAAGGACAGGGAACTACTGGAAAGAGTCCACAGGAGGGCTATGAAGATGATCAAGGGAATGGAGCGCTTATGAGAAAAGGCTGAGACACCCAGGTCTGTTTAACCTGGAGAAGACTGAGGGGGGATATGATCAATCCCTATAAATACTTAAAGGGTAGGTGTCAAGAGGATGGGGCCAGACTCTTTTCAGTGGTGTCCAGCAACAGGACAAGAGGCAATGGGAAGAAACTGGAACATGGGAAGTTCCACCTCAACATGAAGAAAAACTTCTTCATGTGACAGAGCACTTGAACAGGCTGCCCAGAGAGGTTATAGAATATCTTTCTCTGGAGATATTCAAAGAAGCACCTGGATGAATTTCTGTCCAGCCTACTCTAGGTGAACCTGCTTTGGCAGGGGGGTTGGACTAGATGATATCTGAATGTCCCTTCCAACCCCTACCATTCTGTGATTCTGTGATTTCAGATTATCAGCATGGATGCTTTAATATTTTTATACTTTATGTCTGAAAACCAGTTCATTCTTTCCTACCCTCAAAACAGTGCAACAAACCCTTACAAATAGTTACTACGCTCTATTCCACAAACCTCCAAAAGCTGTTTTACAGTGTCTTTACATAACAGAATCAAATCATAATTGACAACAACAAAATGGAATTGCAGAACTCCTTCAGGCACAGCTCGTTGGTGTTAAAATATCAAGATTATCTGAAACAAAAATGCACGATGTATTATATACTTTCCATTTTATTGGTCAACTACCCTGAAATATTGCTAATAAATAAATCCAGATATAAACAGCTGCAATTAAAACATGGATGTTTCACGTGTTTGCAGTTTGACATGCAATATTGATACTATCAAAGGTATTTTTTTTGTGTCAACGAGCAAAGGATAATAGAGTCAACAAAGCCACTCATAAATTCTATTTCTTTGCATTCCAGTTTGTTCAGCTACATAGTATTCAACACAGTGTGTATAAAAGTTGACAGTCTGTTTGAAAGTTTTAACTAAAACATCATTTTTTTTTTTTTTTTTGCCATGGCAGAGAAATTCCTGGTGCAGGAGTTTGCAATTAGTACGGAAAAAAAAAAACAAACAAAAACCAACACCTCACCACAGCATAAGAAAGACATTCTAGATAATGACAGCATGAATAGAAACAAAAAATTCTGAGTAAAAAATGGCCACAGTTTGCTTTAACAATGTCTCAATGGAGATTTTACTTCCAGCAGCAGGTTCATGGTAGCAGGCTGCAGGGTTTAAAACCTTGGAGTCAAAAGGAGAAGGAATGGTGTTAACCTTTCCTCTTCAATAAAAGCTAAACTAAAATAATGTGCAACTTATTTGTAGATTTAAGATTACTTTTTTTTCTGATAGAAAATATCAATAGAATCCTATTCTAGTGCCCAAAGCAAAAGAAGGTAAGTCCTAGTATTCTACTCATAAATCCACAGGCCCTGATGAGATACACTCATGAGTGCTGAGGGAGCTGGCAGACATTATTGCAAAGCCACTTTCCATCATCTTTGAAAAGTCATGGAGAACAGGAGAGCTGCCTGACGATGGGAGGAAAGGTAATGTGACGCCAATCTTAAGAAAGGACAAGAAGGACAACCCGGGAAACTACAGGCTGGTCAGCCTCACCTTCACCCCTTGAAAGGTGATGGAACAGCTCATTTTGGATGTCATCTCTAAGCATATGGAGGAAAGAAGGTTATTGGGAGTGGTTAATATGGATTCACAAGGAGAAATCATGCTTGACCAATCTGGTAGCCTTCTATGATGGCCTGAGTGGCTGGGTGGATGAGGGAAGAGCAGTAGATGTTGTCTACCTTGACTTCAGTAAGGCTTTTGACACTGTCTCACATAACAACCTCATAGGTAAGCTTAGGAAGTGTGGGTTAGATGAGTGGACAGTGAGGTGAATTGCAAACTCGTTGAATACCGGAGCTCAGAGGATTATCAGTGGCACAGAGTCTCGTTGGAGCCCTGTAACTAGCAGTGTTCCCCAGGAGTCAGTATTGGGTCCAGTCTTGTTCAATATATTCATCAATAACCTGGGTGAGAGGACAGAGAGTACCCTCAGAAAATTCGCTGATGACACAAAACCGGGAGGAGTGGCTGACACACCAGAAGGCTGTGCCACCATTCAGTGAGACCTGGACAGGCTAAACGGTTGGGCGGAAAGTAATGAAATTCAACAAGGGCAAGTGTAGGGTCCTGCACCTAAGGAGGAATGCCATGCCCCAGTACAGGTTAGGGGCTGACCTGCTGGAAAGCAGCGCTGCTTAGAGGGACCTGGGAGTCCTGTTAGACAAGTTGACCATAAGGCCAAGAAGGCCAATGGTCTCCTGGGGTGCATTAAAAAAAGTGTGGCCAGCAGGCCAAGGGAGGTTATCCTCCCCCTCTATTCTGTCCTGATGAGATTGCATATGGAGTACTGTGTCCAGTTCTAGGCCCTCCAGTTCAAGGACAGGGAACTACTGGAAAGAGTCCACAGGAGGGCTATGAAGATGATCAAGGGAATGGAGCGCTTATGAGAAAAGGCTGAGACACCCAGGTCTGTTTAACCTGGAGAAGACTGAGGGGGGATATGATCAATCCCTATAAATACTTAAAGGGTAGGTGTCAAGAGGATGGGGCCAGACTCTTTTCAGTGGTGTCCAGCAACAGGACAAGAGGCAATGGGAAGAAACTGGAACATGGGAAGTTCCACCTCAACATGAAGAAAAACTTCTTCATGTGACAGAGCACTTGAACAGGCTGCCCAGAGAGGTTATAGAATATCTTTCTCTGGAGATATTCAAAGAAGCACCTGGATGAATTTCTGTCCAGCCTACTCTAGGTGAACCTGCTTTGGCAGGGGGGTTGGACTAGATGATATCTGAATGTCCCTTCCAACCCCTACCATTCTGTGATTCTGTGATTTCAGATTATCAGCATGGATGCTTTAATATTTTTATACTTTATGTCTGAAAACCAGTTCATTCTTTCCTACCCTCAAAACAGTGCAACAAACCCTTACAAATAGTTACTACGCTCTATTCCACAAACCTCCAAAAGCTGTTTTACAGTGTCTTTACATAACAGAATCAAATCATAATTGACAACAACAAAATGGAATTGCAGAACTCCTTCAGGCACAGCTCGTTGGTGTTAAAATATCAAGATTATCTGAAACAAAAATGCACGATGTATTATATACTTTCCATTTTATTGGTCAACTACCCTGAAATATTGCTAATAAATAAATCCAGATATAAACAGCTGCAATTAAAACATGGATGTTTCACGTGTTTGCAGTTTGACATGCAATATTGATACTATCAAAGGTATTTTTTTTGTGTCAACGAGCAAAGGATAATAGAGTCAACAAAGCCACTCATAAATTCTATTTCTTTGCATTCCAGTTTGTTCAGCTACATAGTATTCAACACAGTGTGTATAAAAGTTGACAGTCTGTTTGAAAGTTTTAACTAAAACATCCTTTATAACTTATGCATATTTTTTAGAAATAGAAGGAAAGTAGTACAGTAATGAATTTTATAAGGCATAGACCCAGTTTGTAACAGACCAGAACTGACTCACATGTGTATCCAGATTTCACTCCAGAACTTATGGTAGGTCACCTTAGCATTGAATTGATTCAGTTAAATGCATGCATGAGCTAAAGTCATTATGAATGTATGCACACTTATCAAATTAGTTTTGAGTATACACATTTGTGATTAACATTTCCAGCAGACTTCCTTATTTTTTACAGTGGACTTCAGCTACATGGCAATTATTTCTATACAATAATTGTAAGAAAAAAATACTTAGTTTGGAAAAAAATTATAGGAATCAAAAATGTTAATTTGAAGGAGTAAAAGACACCATCTTTTAGGTTTTTTTTCCCTGTGATTCTCATTCTGTATCTGCCATATATTTTGTCCCAGACCTAGTCTTTGGTAGCTTGAGAGGAACTGCTAATATTCTTGGACAAAGGTTAAGGAGGAAAGAAATGTTTTGTAAATGGCATATTCACACTGATCTCTGTCAGCCAAATTTCTATAAATTGCCTGCTTTCTACTACAGCTGAAACTGCACATATCTGCTTCACATTTAGTATCTGGATGAGTCTATGGCCTGAAAATATGGAGAGAAAAAAAATCCCTATATAAATCTTGACAAAAGAATGTGTTTCAAATATACCCCACATTAAAATCAATTCCATAATTCTAAGAACATTAGGAAATCTTTAGTCGTTCAAGGAGCTATTGTATTAACATTTCAAAAATTAATATCCTGGCCAGATTAAATAATTTATTTCAAGTTCTACTTGTCACTCTACTAATTATTTCCTTTAAATCATGGAGAGCAAAAGAATACAGCTATAAATGTATCTGCATTTTAAAATATAATGAATTTCACTGAAATCATATAAACTTTAAAATAAGGAATAAAATGTCTGACCTTCCATCTTAAATTTTTTGATAACGTAATTCAATTTATTATCATTACTGCACTTTTTGGCTTCAGTTACAGCAGGGAGTTGAAGACCATGTAACATCTTCAACTTAAGCATAGAAGAGGGAAGAAACAGTAATTTTTGCACATCTTTTCTTTTTGAACAAGTTGCTTAGAAAGTAGTGAAATTAGAAGACAGAGAAAAAAGAAGGTAAAGTATCTAAAATCACACCACATTATACCTTTCAGCCTCATTTAAAAATCTTCACAAAATGTTGTAGTCAATGGACATAGAGGCATTACTGTGTAAAAAATTTAATTAATTTGGATTTCTTAATTAGCAAGAAATTAAACATTTGAAAATAAAAATATGGTATTTCAAAATGTTTCAAGAAAAACAGACTAATGCATTGATACACAACAGATTTATGTTCTTTGTTAAAAAGAAAAAAAGAAACACTAACATCCCCCAACCTGTCCCTGGAAAGTGATGAAATCTCTTTCTTTTGAAATCATAACACGCAAATCACCCTGAAATCTTATTCTAAAACAGGTTAATTCTATTTTCACGGACACAACATCCTGCCAGATATTGTCTTCAAAATTGTGAGTGAGGAGGACAGTAAAACTTGGCACACTGAAGGCAACCTATGGTTCATTAAAATATCCATCGTCAGCATTTCATAGGATTGAGGTGATGTATTTTTAATTTGCTGTTAAAACTACAGCCAGTTCAAGACCTTTCTCTGTACTTATGAAAAGCAGTAACTAGTAGTGTAATATGCATTTGACCAGTAGCTCTCTATTAACAACAGGATTTATCAAGTTCCATATATATATGTGTATCAGTAATGTGTTTTGCCTCAGCCTTTACTTCAAGCTTCTCCATAGCAATTTCTTCCATGTTCATTTAATGGTCAGTTTGTGTGTAACAAAGAAATGGAAAAGGTAGAATTCTGAATTTTCTTCATTCTATTGTTAACAAACTTGATAGATGTATCCTTAATACTTTGGTATTCAACCAGTGTTTGAATTCTGAAATTATGTTAGGCAAGGGCAAATGCTGAATGTGTTATACAGTTAATAACGTGTTTTTAATTCCTCAATATTCAGCCACTGAAATTGTAGGCCCATTTCATTCTTTTTGCCACTGTGAATAGATTTTTTTCCAGTTTTATTTGCAAACATAAAAATTCTAAAATTCTTCAAGTTAGGCTCATATACAGAAACATAAGATCAGCTTGGATGTCAGTCCTAAAAAGCTAAGATTTTTTCTTAAGGAATTTATGGAGAAAAAAATGAGTCACAATTTTCTAGCTTTATTTCAAAATAGCAAATGTAGAAGTTTTCTAAACAGTACTTTTCCATTTTATTTGCATAGTATATGAATGCAAACAAATCAAGTAATATGAACAGAAACTACAAAAAACCAACAAGCATAAAGTAAGTACAATCAAAAAAGTAAATTGCTACAACCAAAGGCTTTATGACTAAGAAAAAGAGTATTTTACTTTCATTTGCCAAAGTATTCAGAACTAATCACCTGCAGGACTAGTGTATCTCATCTTGTACTTGATATTGTGTATCCTCAGCATAGGACATATCAAACAATAGTGCTTTAGAATTTTATGCCAAAAATTATTAACTATATTTTAAAATGTTTTCCATTTAGAGAGGTGGGAGTCAGTCTCTTCTCCCAAGTCACAGGTGACAGGACTAGAGGAAACGGCCTCAAGTTACACCAGGGGAGGTGTAACTGGATATTAGGAAAAAATTTTTCATGGAAAGGGTTATCAAATATTGGAATGGGCTGCCCAGGGAGGTTGATGAAGTGCTGGGAAATATGGTTTAGTGATGGTGATGCTTTTTGTTTGTTGTGTGGGTGTATATTTTTGTCAAAATTAGGTTGACGGTTGGACAAGATGATCTTTAAGGTCCCTTCCAACCTAGAAGATTCTGTGATTCTGTGATTATCAGATCACATGTCCTTTCCTGAGTTCTTTAACGAGCACTACAGTAACTAAGAATGTTGACATTCACAGGATAAGTATCAATCAAAAAATTTGGGGCAATCTATATCTCTCAGAAATTTTGCTTTCAGATACACAGGTTTAAGGAAAAAGGTTTTTGCCTTACTACAAAGAGTCATTTTTCACTTATGAACAACTAAAATGTAACAGCAGTTGCAACAGAATATGTTGGACCATTTAACAAATGCAGGGTCAAGTCTCCCCCTTCACTGCCTTTGGCAGGCTGCTGCCACAGCCCCAACAGCCACACCAGGCTTTATAAAAGGCTTGTTCAGGCAATTGTCAGTAAGATGTGGAGTTTCTAACTTCAGCTCATTGCTTCCCAATGTATTCACATCATTGCTACATAAAATTCATGTCCTACTAAGCGTTAGGATTTTTCTGGTAGCTCACATGAACAGGCTTGATAGACTGTCTCCTCTCTTGAAATACAGGTCCACAGCTTACACCTGGTATTTCTGTGAGCAGCACAAGAAGGAAAAGGTGAAGACAACGCCTGGATTTTTTCCCACAGCTGGAGCAGACTGACAGGTTCTTGAGGCACCGCTTTCTGTGCGACTGCTTTTCCATGAAAATGTTTCTGGATTGGGAAGCTACTTTTCCCAAGAAATTAATTTAATCAAAATTCTTTGGAGAAATAGGAAGAGAAGGAAAAAAACCCAAACTTATAAAATGAAAGCAAGAAAACAGAAATAACTTCTAAGCACTTTCCTCATTTCCTTTATTTTGTTTTTCATTAATATCTTGTTTAATTAAGCTTGCTCTTTGTTATCTGCAGAGCTATTTTGATTCTAGGACTCTTCTTTGATAAAGATTTAATTGAAACATGAGGCTAATGAGGGTGGTAGCAATATTACAAGTCTGTGTGGAAATAAGAGAACACATTGCTTCCACCATTGGCCCTGAGCAGACCAAATTTCAATACTTGTTTGCACAATCATTTGCTTTAGACACTGGAGAAATTTGGTTCCCTATATCCATATGAACAGACCTTGTCTTCTTGGATGTCAAGTAACTCTGTATTCCCCAAAGAAGAAGAGTCAGGTTCATCTATCCCCTGTGAATTAAATTGCTCAGAGAACAGGGACAAAGCATAATAGAGGAAAGGAAGAACTTTGGGACTGGGGTTTGGTAGAAAGGAGAAGGAAAGGGAGAACTTTGTCCCTGTCATATTATTTTAGGCAGAAATAGAGAAAAACACTCAGGATACAGAAACATGTCAATCATATAGGCCCAGACTTAACAAACATCCTTATCTTAAAAGGCCAATAAAACAAGTACTTAACCTGAGTCAGCTGGGATGTAGTCTTAGCCTTTACAGTAAAAGGCTTAATTCCCTTATTCCCTTCATAAACTGTGGCTGCATTTTTTTAGTTTGCCTGCTCTATAAAGGATGACACTACAGCAGCATGGACAACTCCAGAAGTGTAGGACTATGAGTGCCGATTCCTATATTGAATTCCTGCAAACCTATTTTATTGATACTAATATGCTTAATACATTCCATAAAGCAGTAGCATTTTTTTTACCACTTTACCATTTTCAACCTAAGATGCTCTTTCATGGTGTTAATCTTTGAACATTAAACAAAAATCAATCATCTATGTAGTATGTTAAAGGTGACATGTTATTCCTTGGGCCAGTACAATTCAGTGCTGACAACAATTAAGTAACCATAATGTCTA
The DNA here is from genome assembly GCF_001431845.1 of Calidris pugnax. Classification (NCBI taxonomy): domain Eukaryota; kingdom Metazoa; phylum Chordata; class Aves; order Charadriiformes; family Scolopacidae; genus Calidris; species Calidris pugnax. The sequence goes on along the minus strand of NW_015090805.1, from coordinate 11,666,479 downwards.
ATTTTTCATTGCCTCTTATTTTTACTAAGTAGCATATTCAGAGGGCATTTATTATATTTAAATTCATTGGCTCAAAATACTCTCTTGAGACTGAGCTTTAAAATAATATGCATATTTTCTATGCACAATTTTAAAGAAACACTGCCCTCTTCTGTCAAAACAGGATGAATCTCCGCAGAGACAGGCTTTATTTTGGAAAACCAAACTCAATTAGAAAAGATTTTTTTTAATTATTTACATAGAAGTAAATTAATGTGTTATGTTCAAAAAGCATATTTGAAAATGTTTGTTTTCATTTTTTATCTGTTCTTTCTACTCAGTACAATTTCCCTTTTTCCCAGTTCAAGGAGACATTTCAGAGCACTTACAAACATTGAGACATATTGCAACACTTCTATTTAATAAACAAACACATCAAATTCTTTAGCTACTTTCTTGTGTGAGCAGCTTTAAATATGGCAGCAATTTCACAAATTGAATTTTTTCTTCTTTAGAGATCTAGGTGCCACTAACCTAGTTGGGTGTTTATCAGACTAACTGATCTGCTAAGATAGGGATTATACCCTTTTTTTTTAAAAAAAAAAAGAAATGGAGACCCAATTCCATTGAAATACATGCAATGCCAAATGCCATGAGAAAAGTGTATACAGCCAACGGAATTGGACAGTCTTACTCTTTAAAACCTACATTCTAGGTAATTGCCATATGCTTATATAAAAGCCAGCAGGTCTTCAATACTCTGCTCTGTTCTCTGAAAGAAAAATCCAAAAATACCACTGATAAATTTTCTGATTTTTCAGGGTATTTTTGGTCTGTCATTTTCTGCAACTGTTAAGAAAATTAACTCTAAGAGTAAGAATTTTCTTCACTATTAGAACACCAGTGAGAAGAAGAATTACCCAGTCACAATTTTGTCTTTATTTAGAAAGGCAAAGCAATATCACCGCTCCAAAAAAACCTAACACTGTGGGCCTATTAGTGCATTTCAGTGCATTATCACCACAGTGGTCAATACAAGTAGAAAAAACATCCTCACTGCTTTTGCTGAGGAAAATACCTAACAAAAATTAGCTTTTCATACAAAAATCTGTATCCAAGATGCCTCTTAAAAAAGCCAAGACATTAAGAAAAAATCTTAAAAGGATTCACAAGTATTTATAAACTAAAAACTAAAACCATTCTGAGGTATTTTTACATATAACTTAATAACTTTCCATAAAGCAATTTCTCCACATTATTGCATTAAGATATTTTTGGTGCAGTTCATATCCTGTTCCTTCAAAGACTTCAACTTTAACTTCACTTAGTAAAATCTTTGAGACATACCTCTTTGGTTCAAGATATTCTAATAAAGCACTTAACTTTCTCCAAAACAGTTGTCTGTCATAACCCATACCTTTCTGTAGATGTGAACAAATATTACTTGCCAACTTCAGGATTGAATTTTGGAAATTTAAACAGAAGATTGCCACAAACACCAAGTTGTGTACTAAAACAGGTTTTAAAATTATATAAAGACATTGTAATTAAAATTTCAGAAACAAAAACCAAACACATACAATCAAATGTTTAATAAAGGTCAATATTCATGGTGCAATCATGAATTTGAACCCTTCTTCAAACAAAGGTAAGCAAATGTTGTTAATTAATTATCCATTTAAGTGGGTTTTTTCAGGCTGGTCTAACGTCAACCCAGGGAAAAGCCATTTCAAATGCCTTTGGCTTTTAGAATGAGGTTTATTTCCAAAAGTTTTCAACCTACCTGAAATATATGAAAAAAGCAACAGAATTTTCCTCCTACATTTTTTTCTTCATATAAATGTATAAAGCTCTATCTTTTGGTTACTCACAAGCCCCCTGTGAATCACAGATTACAGACTTTCAGAGAACTCTACAGAGAATAAATATAGGACAAAAGATGTCTTATTTTTCTGGTCTTTCTCTTGCTGTTCTCAGCAGGTAATAGTACTGTACCTTTTGTAGTTTCATACTGGTATTCATTGCTGGATCTAAACACATCTTCCCTCCCATTGCATCATAAGACTATAATGTTACGGGGCTACATGAGGCTGTGGAAACTAATTCTGGGCAGGATATCATATTAGCTCTTCTAAAATTTGTCTCCCATTAATCATGTCCATTAACATAAAAGTTCATTAACCTGACACTCTAGCAGGACATTTCCTGTCAGTGGCCAGTGAACAAATTATGACTGACACCTGAATAAAGATAAAAGCAGCACAGTTATCATCCATAACTATACCTTCCACACTGGGCAACACAGCAGCTGCTTGTTGAAAGTTATGTCTGAAAGGTGCAAGCAAAACAAAAGCAGAACCACAGCCTTTTATGTTTCACCTTAAACACACTGATGACTCACCAAAACAGGGTGAGAAACTGTCCACCATTTCCAAGTCCCTGGCTTTCACAGTTTTACCCCCAGTGCTCCTCCCTCCATCACCCCTCACCAGAGGTACAGTTCAAAGCAAACCAACAAGGTCCTATACTAACCTCACCAAGAGACCTTCAACTCTTCTACAAAATAGACTAATGCTTTCAAAGAGAAGAGGCTACTGTGAAGCTGATTTTAATCCTGAAAAAAAATGCACATGATGTTTCAAGGTTTCTGAAGTAGAAAACCGTGAGTATTCCAATCAAAATTCCCAGGGAACAAGTGTCATCTTTCACATAGTGCACTTCAGTATAAGCTGTAAAACATTCTAGAATGTTAATTTTTTAGAAAGCTATTCTTTACAACATATTACTTGAATAATATATTTGAACCCAGAAGAATCAAAGGAGAAAAACAAAATAAAGACTGGGAAAGCAAATCAAGGAAAGGAAAAATTACATATTTTTTAATGCAAATTTTTTTAGACAAACATTTATGCATAAGGATCATAGAATTTTGTAATACATGGTAATACTAAGCAATAAAAGAAATGGATTTGAAACAGCCAGAAGAAATATGTATGTGGAAACAAGAAAAACTAATACTGAAATAGTGAGAGAGAATAGACAGCTGCATTAAATTCAGAAAAGCCTTAGACTCCAAGCTGAGAAATTATTTAGATATTTGGGGGGCTAGACAGCGCAAAGACTGTCTACAGATACATATATTTTTAAAACTGTGTAATTCTTTCAGGTTATGAAAGCAAGGAAACCAGGATGGGTCCATCTCCGAACATCTAACCAAATCCTATCCATTGTAGGAAAGGCCAACAGGAAGGAAAAAAAAAGTGCATAAAAGGTAGGTAACAATAAAAACAACAGTACAAGAGATCATGCCCTTGTCAGGTTTAATATAATGCCTGCTACAGCTTTCAGTAGTCGCTCTCCAGTGTGATAAGGTTTAAGACATGATTGAAGTTTTTGTTGTTTCCCTACTCTTAAATGTCAGACTGAGGCAATGGAGAGACCTGTTCCTAACAAATAAGGAGACTGTAAGGTATACAATTAACCAGCCAGCGTAACAAGGAATAATTTGCAATCACAGCCCTTTCTCATATATAGCACACCTTTACATAGCATGCCATACAGCACAAGTCAGCACACAGATGTAAAATCACTATTTTTGATAGGTCTTTTAAAATTACTGTATCACAAAGAACAGCCTTCTGATGCTTATTAAATATTAACTTTTCATGTAAGTTTTCTTACCAACCTGATTGAAGATATTGATACTTATCATCTTTTAATAATGGATGTTATTCAATTACAACACTTTTTCTAGATTGCCATAAGACTGCATGTTGTTTTCTTTCATTAGAATTTCTAATCCAGAACTATGTTTTTGCAGCATATACGGTATTTTACTCAGGAAGGCTCCTAATCATTGAGAGTAACTAGAAAACAAACAGTGAGGTATTTCTTAGTCAAAAATGCATTGAATATTTAATGAAAATAGTTCTTGGTTTGAAGGATGGACAAAGTACTTAATAATTTTAAAATGTCCATTTGTCTTGATTTGATCAGTCTCTTTCTGTCGCTCAAATGGTTAAAGGTGTCCCTTCTTTTTAATTTTCCATTTATAGCTCTTCAAAGTGTAAATAATAAATATTTTCTCAAAAAAACATCATGTAGTGAAAAGCCTCTTGATAGAATACGTCAAATGTGATCAAAATATTCATCATTAAATAGCCAGCATATCCCATACAAACAGTTATACAGTACTGGACCTGTAATACTGGATCTTTCTAAAGAGCATGTTTTTGTTTTAGAGCATTTCCTTTGGTTTTTCTGTCTTCACTTCCCTCTTTTCCCCTCACTGTGTCTTTCAAATCAATTTTCTAGTAATAGCATAGCTAAAGAAAATGAAACATGTATCTTGTTTGATTTTTATTCTATGCTCAGACAAAATAAAAGTAATTCTTGTTTTTTTCAGTTTGCCCAGAGGCTGTGGTATACAATCGTTACCCTCAGAGAAAGGTGATAAAACAAACAGTTAACTAAATAATTGCAAAAAATAAGCAGTGCATGCACTGCAAATACATACGCAAAATATCTGAGGTTTTTTTCCACAAGAAAAAAGCAATTCTCAATCACAGACAATAGCTAAAATTTTCAAATTCCAATTGAAGTTTAGACTTCAAGCTCCTATTGAGATAGAAAGTAGGAAAAAAGCGTGTTACTGATAAGAATGCTTTAAATAAATTGTTGCAATTTTTTCATGTATTCTTCACATATTAAGTTTATTTTTATGGCTTATAAAAGCAGAAAAAAAAAGTATGATGTCTTACAATGCACATAGTCAATCAGCAGCAAACCACAGTCTGCACAATTCATGCAAAGTTTGCTTGCTTACAATGTGTTCTTGTAATAGTTCCACAGAGAGAGAAAAACAAAAAAAACAGAAACAGATTCTACAGAGACGAAAAGTAGGTTTTGGGATCTGCTTTGTTTATTACTCAAGTATCTTGGAAAAACATGTGTCCAGTGCTGTATGAGATTAGAATATTGCCTGTGCTGAGACTTACTTGACTTAGGCCTAAATTTTTATTTGAAGTGTTTCTGACCAAGAGCTTAGCTGAACGATGATGGCCATTTAGACTAAACATTGATGAAATACTTTCTTCTGGGAAACTTCTTCATAAGACTGCCCCTGTCTTTGGTGATTAGGTCTTTCCTTCTCAGAAAACTTGCACAGCTCCACACAGGGTATCAGACCACAGCACCAGGGCACAATGTCCATCCTTGATGCTCCCATATGGAAGTGGGATTTTCCTGTGTTACTCAAGCAGCAAGAAAACTTTCCGAACCACAACTTCATACCTAAACAGGCAGCTTGGGAATAGGAAGAGCATATTTCCTTCTCTTGTGCTGTGAAGGACTGGCTGTAAAGGCTGTCTACTGTATACAAAGCATCCTCTTGTCAAACAATGATGAATAATATTAAAAAGAAAAAAAAGAGGGGTTATTCTCACCAAGCTGCCTTTTAAACTATCACAATTAGTTTTTAAAGCAATTTGTGTGCATAAGTTGAAAATATTCCTTCAAGAGGCAGTGTGGTGCAATCAACAGGGTGCTAGACTGGGACACAGGGACCAATTTAATTCTGGATTTCTTATTGGCCTGATAGGTAACTGTGAGCAAGAAACTTCACATCTGTGTGCTCCTATTAATCTTTTAATCTGCTTAAATTGTAAGGTCTTGGGGAGGGCATTCTCCCTTGCTTTTTGTTTGTACGGTATTTAGCACAGTAGGACCTGCTGTAATATGCTGCTGCCGTAATTCATAAAACTAAACAGCTAATAGAATAAAGCAAATAGGTCTAAGAGATCATACAGAGTTTCACAATTACTAAGGAGAGAATTGCACCCAGAGATTTATCAGGTTTTATTATGAAATGAGATTCAGACCAGACATTTTATAAGCAAAGTTAAATTTGCAAATTAATTTACAAACATGCAGTCTTATTACCATGTTATGAAAAAAATTAAAAGTCCTAGAATACAGCAGATGTTTGTGCCCTCCCCTTTGAAGTTTATTTTCTAAGCTAACAAACCAAAAGATTCCTTCTTCCTCCTGGTTCAGCCATCAGCCTTGAAAAATCAAACTGGGACCTGAAAATCAAATTAGATCCTTTCTGTCTAAAACTTGATCAGCACAAGTAATGACTGCACTTTCAGCACACTTGACATGCTGTCTACCACTGCTAAACATTCATGAGCTAGAAAATAAATTGAGGATCCTATCATAACAACCCTGTATCACTTTTAGTAAAAATTGATACCTGAACTGATGGAGAGGACCCAATTATTCTTTTGCATACATACACTGCTCTCTCTGCAAGGGTATCCAAGGAGAGCTGTTGGCCCATATGACAGAAATATATTGACAGTGAGAGGCTGCCAATTTTTATACATAGTCAAGTCACTTTTCTAATATAACCATGGTTCAAATTAGCATGCACAACACCATATAAGATAGGTTGAACGCAAATGTTTGCAGAGAAGTCCCTCAGGTTAGGTTTGCTTTAAGCAGAAAGCATGCAAATCATTCTCAACAATACTCTCAATACTTTCAAGCCTAACTGCCTAATAGCAAGTATTAAAGCAGGCTATGAAATAGAGTAGCCAAGAGAATCCGTGAAACTGTATAAATGCATCTATTAAGAACAGATTTTCTATTTTGGTGTTATTTCATCAGTGTACTGAAAAGTTGCCAACTAATTCAGTGCTGCAGTCTTATCCAGAATATCTGTTCTTACCAAAGACAATAGGTATTTCTGCTCAATTTGTAATAAAACCAAAGATGAATTTATCTGAATAAATTGAATAGCAGTGCTAAATGAAAAAGTAATTACTCAAAAGAAAGCACAGAAAGGATAAAAATTAACACATTCCAGGAATACAAAATCAATTTCTGGCAATCCTAGTTTTAAATTGCTAACAAACAAATTTTACATCTATCTTCTTTCTGAAGTGATGCTTCAGATGTTTTGCTGAATGCACGTCAAACAGGTTGGTCTCTGACACTGTTTATTAAATATATAAAACTTTTTTTAAATGCAGAGTAAGTTGGAGGTCTATTTAAATGACTAGCTTTTTAAATGCTAAAGAATATGTTTTTTGTAGTTTTCTGAATCCCTTTTAGGAATAAATTTTTTTTAACTTTCTAGTGAGGGTCTATGTCCTGACTCCTTACTTGGGTGAACCAAGTTCTGTGAAGGGGGGAGAAGCAGGGAATTAAAAGTGACCAACAAAACATAGGGAAACACTTCAGCGTACAAATACTCAGTATGGAAGCAAGCTGCTATTTCTCTGAGAATCTGTAGGATGATCCCATTGTCCTCAATTCCTCTGTCAGAATTTGTCCCTTCCTTCACACTTAGAGTTTGAATATGCTTTTCCTCAGGTTTAAATATTTCTACTGTAACTACAGCTATGTCACATCATCTTTCTAGTTAGACATAGAACAGACAGAATGGTTGAGGTAGGAAGGAACCTCTGGAGGTCCTTTGGGTCCAAGCACTCTGCTCAGGCAGGGCCATCTAGTGCCCACATTTGTCCAAGACAACGTCCAGATGGCTTTTGAGTATCTCTAAGGATGGAGACTCCACAACCACCCTGGGAAACCTATCCCACTGCTCAGTCACCCTTACAGTAAAAAGTGTTTCCTGGTGTACAGAGGTACCTCCTGTGTTTATGTTTGTGCTCATTGACTCTTGTCCCGTCACTAGGCACCAGTGAAAAGACCCTGGCTCCATCCTCTTTGTGCCCTCCCTTTATGTAATCATACACATTGATAATACATAACCCCTAAGTGTTCTCTTCTGTAGGCTAACCAGTTCCAGATCTCTCAACCTTTCTTCATAGGTGAGGTGCTCCACTCCCTTACTCATTTTTGTGGCTTATCATTAGACTCTTTCCAGTATGTCCATGTCTGTCTTGTACTGGGGAGCCAAGAACTGGACACTACATTCCAGATGTGGCTTTTTTTTAGACAAACATTTATGCATAAGGATCATAGAATTTTGTAATACATGGTAATACTAAGCAATAAAAGAAATGGATTTGAAACAGCCAGAAGAAATATGTATGTGGAAACAAGAAAAACTAATACTGAAATAGTGAGAGAGAATAGACAGCTGCATTAAATTCAGAAAAGCCTTAGACTCCAAGCTGAGAAATTATTTAGATATTTGGGGGGCTAGACAGCGCAAAGACTGTCTACAGATACATATATTTTTAAAACTGTGTAATTCTTTCAGGTTATGAAAGCAAGGAAACCAGGATGGGTCCATCTCCGAACATCTAACCAAATCCTATCCATTGTAGGAAAGGCCAACAGGAAGGAAAAAAAAAGTGCATAAAAGGTAGGTAACAATAAAAACAACAGTACAAGAGATCATGCCCTTGTCAGGTTTAATATAATGCCTGCTACAGCTTTCAGTAGTCGCTCTCCAGTGTGATAAGGTTTAAGACATGATTGAAGTTTTTGTTGTTTCCCTACTCTTAAATGTCAGACTGAGGCAATGGAGAGACCTGTTCCTAACAAATAAGGAGACTGTAAGGTATACAATTAACCAGCCAGCGTAACAAGGAATAATTTGCAATCACAGCCCTTTCTCATATATAGCACACCTTTACATAGCATGCCATACAGCACAAGTCAGCACACAGATGTAAAATCACTATTTTTGATAGGTCTTTTAAAATTACTGTATCACAAAGAACAGCCTTCTGATGCTTATTAAATATTAACTTTTCATGTAAGTTTTCTTACCAACCTGATTGAAGATATTGATACTTATCATCTTTTAATAATGGATGTTATTCAATTACAACACTTTTTCTAGATTGCCATAAGACTGCATGTTGTTTTCTTTCATTAGAATTTCTAATCCAGAACTATGTTTTTGCAGCATATACGGTATTTTACTCAGGAAGGCTCCTAATCATTGAGAGTAACTAGAAAACAAACAGTGAGGTATTTCTTAGTCAAAAATGCATTGAATATTTAATGAAAATAGTTCTTGGTTTGAAGGATGGACAAAGTACTTAATAATTTTAAAATGTCCATTTGTCTTGATTTGATCAGTCTCTTTCTGTCGCTCAAATGGTTAAAGGTGTCCCTTCTTTTTAATTTTCCATTTATAGCTCTTCAAAGTGTAAATAATAAATATTTTCTCAAAAAAACATCATGTAGTGAAAAGCCTCTTGATAGAATACGTCAAATGTGATCAAAATATTCATCATTAAATAGCCAGCATATCCCATACAAACAGTTATACAGTACTGGACCTGTAATACTGGATCTTTCTAAAGAGCATGTTTTTGTTTTAGAGCATTTCCTTTGGTTTTTCTGTCTTCACTTCCCTCTTTTCCCCTCACTGTGTCTTTCAAATCAATTTTCTAGTAATAGCATAGCTAAAGAAAATGAAACATGTATCTTGTTTGATTTTTATTCTATGCTCAGACAAAATAAAAGTAATTCTTGTTTTTTTCAGTTTGCCCAGAGGCTGTGGTATACAATCGTTACCCTCAGAGAAAGGTGATAAAACAAACAGTTAACTAAATAATTGCAAAAAATAAGCAGTGCATGCACTGCAAATACATACGCAAAATATCTGAGGTTTTTTTCCACAAGAAAAAAGCAATTCTCAATCACAGACAATAGCTAAAATTTTCAAATTCCAATTGAAGTTTAGACTTCAAGCTCCTATTGAGATAGAAAGTAGGAAAAAAGCGTGTTACTGATAAGAATGCTTTAAATAAATTGTTGCAATTTTTTCATGTATTCTTCACATATTAAGTTTATTTTTATGGCTTATAAAAGCAGAAAAAAAAAGTATGATGTCTTACAATGCACATAGTCAATCAGCAGCAAACCACAGTCTGCACAATTCATGCAAAGTTTGCTTGCTTACAATGTGTTCTTGTAATAGTTCCACAGAGAGAGAAAAACAAAAAAAACAGAAACAGATTCTACAGAGACGAAAAGTAGGTTTTGGGATCTGCTTTGTTTATTACTCAAGTATCTTGGAAAAACATGTGTCCAGTGCTGTATGAGATTAGAATATTGCCTGTGCTGAGACTTACTTGACTTAGGCCTAAATTTTTATTTGAAGTGTTTCTGACCAAGAGCTTAGCTGAACGATGATGGCCATTTAGACTAAACATTGATGAAATACTTTCTTCTGGGAAACTTCTTCATAAGACTGCCCCTGTCTTTGGTGATTAGGTCTTTCCTTCTCAGAAAACTTGCACAGCTCCACACAGGGTATCAGACCACAGCACCAGGGCACAATGTCCATCCTTGATGCTCCCATATGGAAGTGGGATTTTCCTGTGTTACTCAAGCAGCAAGAAAACTTTCCGAACCACAACTTCATACCTAAACAGGCAGCTTGGGAATAGGAAGAGCATATTTCCTTCTCTTGTGCTGTGAAGGACTGGCTGTAAAGGCTGTCTACTGTATACAAAGCATCCTCTTGTCAAACAATGATGAATAATATTAAAAAGAAAAAAAAGAGGGGTTATTCTCACCAAGCTGCCTTTTAAACTATCACAATTAGTTTTTAAAGCAATTTGTGTGCATAAGTTGAAAATATTCCTTCAAGAGGCAGTGTGGTGCAATCAACAGGGTGCTAGACTGGGACACAGGGACCAATTTAATTCTGGATTTCTTATTGGCCTGATAGGTAACTGTGAGCAAGAAACTTCACATCTGTGTGCTCCTATTAATCTTTTAATCTGCTTAAATTGTAAGGTCTTGGGGAGGGCATTCTCCCTTGCTTTTTGTTTGTACGGTATTTAGCACAGTAGGACCTGCTGTAATATGCTGCTGCCGTAATTCATAAAACTAAACAGCTAATAGAATAAAGCAAATAGGTCTAAGAGATCATACAGAGTTTCACAATTACTAAGGAGAGAATTGCACCCAGAGATTTATCAGGTTTTATTATGAAATGAGATTCAGACCAGACATTTTATAAGCAAAGTTAAATTTGCAAATTAATTTACAAACATGCAGTCTTATTACCATGTTATGAAAAAAATTAAAAGTCCTAGAATACAGCAGATGTTTGTGCCCTCCCCTTTGAAGTTTATTTTCTAAGCTAACAAACCAAAAGATTCCTTCTTCCTCCTGGTTCAGCCATCAGCCTTGAAAAATCAAACTGGGACCTGAAAATCAAATTAGATCCTTTCTGTCTAAAACTTGATCAGCACAAGTAATGACTGCACTTTCAGCACACTTGACATGCTGTCTACCACTGCTAAACATTCATGAGCTAGAAAATAAATTGAGGATCCTATCATAACAACCCTGTATCACTTTTAGTAAAAATTGATACCTGAACTGATGGAGAGGACCCAATTATTCTTTTGCATACATACACTGCTCTCTCTGCAAGGGTATCCAAGGAGAGCTGTTGGCCCATATGACAGAAATATATTGACAGTGAGAGGCTGCCAATTTTTATACATAGTCAAGTCACTTTTCTAATATAACCATGGTTCAAATTAGCATGCACAACACCATATAAGATAGGTTGAACGCAAATGTTTGCAGAGAAGTCCCTCAGGTTAGGTTTGCTTTAAGCAGAAAGCATGCAAATCATTCTCAACAATACTCTCAATACTTTCAAGCCTAACTGCCTAATAGCAAGTATTAAAGCAGGCTATGAAATAGAGTAGCCAAGAGAATCCGTGAAACTGTATAAATGCATCTATTAAGAACAGATTTTCTATTTTGGTGTTATTTCATCAGTGTACTGAAAAGTTGCCAACTAATTCAGTGCTGCAGTCTTATCCAGAATATCTGTTCTTACCAAAGACAATAGGTATTTCTGCTCAATTTGTAATAAAACCAAAGATGAATTTATCTGAATAAATTGAATAGCAGTGCTAAATGAAAAAGTAATTACTCAAAAGAAAGCACAGAAAGGATAAAAATTAACACATTCCAGGAATACAAAATCAATTTCTGGCAATCCTAGTTTTAAATTGCTAACAAACAAATTTTACATCTATCTTCTTTCTGAAGTGATGCTTCAGATGTTTTGCTGAATGCACGTCAAACAGGTTGGTCTCTGACACTGTTTATTAAATATATAAAACTTTTTTTAAATGCAGAGTAAGTTGGAGGTCTATTTAAATGACTAGCTTTTTAAATGCTAAAGAATATGTTTTTTGTAGTTTTCTGAATCCCTTTTAGGAATAAATTTTTTTTAACTTTCTAGTGAGGGTCTATGTCCTGACTCCTTACTTGGGTGAACCAAGTTCTGTGAAGGGGGGAGAAGCAGGGAATTAAAAGTGACCAACAAAACATAGGGAAACACTTCAGCGTACAAATACTCAGTATGGAAGCAAGCTGCTATTTCTCTGAGAATCTGTAGGATGATCCCATTGTCCTCAATTCCTCTGTCAGAATTTGTCCCTTCCTTCACACTTAGAGTTTGAATATGCTTTTCCTCAGGTTTAAATATTTCTACTGTAACTACAGCTATGTCACATCATCTTTCTAGTTAGACATAGAACAGACAGAATGGTTGAGGTAGGAAGGAACCTCTGGAGGTCCTTTGGGTCCAAGCACTCTGCTCAGGCAGGGCCATCTAGTGCCCACATTTGTCCAAGACAACGTCCAGATGGCTTTTGAGTATCTCTAAGGATGGAGACTCCACAACCACCCTGGGAAACCTATCCCACTGCTCAGTCACCCTTACAGTAAAAAGTGTTTCCTGGTGTACAGAGGTACCTCCTGTGTTTATGTTTGTGCTCATTGACTCTTGTCCCGTCACTAGGCACCAGTGAAAAGACCCTGGCTCCATCCTCTTTGTGCCCTCCCTTTATGTAATCATACACATTGATAATACATAACCCCTAAGTGTTCTCTTCTGTAGGCTAACCAGTTCCAGATCTCTCAACCTTTCTTCATAGGTGAGGTGCTCCACTCCCTTACTCATTTTTGTGGCTTATCATTAGACTCTTTCCAGTATGTCCATGTCTGTCTTGTACTGGGGAGCCAAGAACTGGACACTACATTCCAGATGTGGCTTCACCAGTGCTGAGCAGAGGGGAAGGATCACCTCTCTTCACCTGCTGGCAACTCTCCTCTCAATGCAGCCCAAGATACCATTAACCTTCTTGAAGCAAGGGCACATTTCTGGCTCATTTTCAACCTGGTGCCCACCAGGAATTCACAGATTCACGGAATAGTCAGAGTTGGAAGGACCTCTAGAGATCATCTAGTCCAACTCCCCTGCTGAAGCAGGATTGCCTAGAGCACATCACTCAGGACTGCATCAAGGTGGGTCTCGAAAATCTCCAGAGAAGGGGACTCCACAACCTCTCTCGGCAGCCTGTTCCAGTGCAGTCACCCTCACTGTAAAGAAGTTTTTCCTCATATTTGAGCGGAACTTCCTATGTTCCAGCTTAATTCCAGCTCCTCTTCTGCAAAGATGCTTTTCAGCTAGTTGGCCCCCAGCATATACTGGTGCATGGCGTAGTTGTTGTAAAGTAAGCTTTTTAAGACTTTTGTCATATATGGACGTGGTACTCTGAATTTTTAAAGATCTGATTTTAAAACAGGTATGTTTTCTCTTTTAAATGTAACAGAATTTTCCTCAATAGTATGAAAAAATGTTGCTGGTATCCACCTAATGAAAAAGATGAGCAAGCTTTCACAGCCAGAAGCAGAAAACCTCATAATAATCACACCTCTATGAGATCCAAAGTGTAGTTTTCTCTGGGAAAGATAACTTACTAGATTCAGTGTGTTGGACATTTTGGGGGTTGGCATGTATTAAAGTTTTGAAATCCTTGTAAAGTTTCTAAAGCTAATACCTACTATTCCATTATTGTCACTAGACAACCTATTCTAGTTGTTTTTACATAGCTTTAAGTGTTTGAAACCACAAATTTATTTCTTTCTATTCTCTGGAGTTTCACATTTATCCATATTCAGCTTCCTTCAGCTTCCCCATTTCCATGACCTTTTGGAACTTATAGAGATGTTTAATGAAAGCAAGATTTATTTTCTTAACCAAATGAAGTATTTGTTACTGGTGAGGGCTGTTCATCACAGAGACAAAAAAGAAGCGTGGTTTTAACTTGCTTAAAAGGATCTCTTAAGTTAAAATAAGGGTATTTTTTTACAAATATTATTTGTAATAGTTTTTGCCCAAAATACTTCTGTTTCTGTAAGTTCTATAAGTGTAAATAATTTATATTTGAAAAAAAACCAAACCACCTTAGAAGAATTTTAGAATAGATTTTTCATCAAGGAAACAACAAGATCAGCCCTGTGTCGAAGCACTACAGCAAATCCTATATTTCTATACTGTAAATTCACTAAGTATAACTACACTAAAGTCTTGCAAATAATCCTTTTGGATGAAATTCTGATCTTATTAAAGTTAACCATTTTTTTTTCTCAGTGAAGCTCAGATTTCACACATGGATTGCATGCGCTTTATTTCAGTGGATTTATGAATGTACAAAATATTTCTGAAGATCAGACCATTAAGCAAGGATATACTATAACCTATTAAATTATTCAAGCAAGAAACTGATTTTGATGCAATGCTGTCAGCTTGTCTCTATTTTACATCAGGTAATTCAACATAAGCAGGTTAAGTATGGATAATAAGGATAAGTTTCCTTATAAGGAAACAAAATCTCTGTTTAAACTTCTGTGATTTCAGATGTTCTAAGAACAGTGAGCACACGCAATTTGTGGGTATTAGAAGTGCTATTATCCTGCAGCTTATGAGAAGAATCCTAATAAAAATCCCACAAAAACATATTTGTGGTAAAAAAAGAATTTATCATTTCTACTAAATCGTATATTTCTGTACTCAGGTTGGAATTTGAATTGAAAATATCCCCATAGCACTAAATACTATACTTTTGATAGGTAAATAATGGGCACATCTTCAAATAAAAATCTCCCTCAAAAAGAAAAAAAAGCAAGCACAAAAAAAAAAAGCTAAAAAATAGTAAAACAATTTTACATATCCAAAAAAGATCCTAAAAAAGCTTGTGTAAACTTCAGACCAACATCTGATCAGTTGGGTGCCTATGCACTCTGAAGCATTTGACCTTTTGCCTGTCATTAGTTTATACCATCTTCCCCCACCATGGGAATCAGCAAGGTGCCTATAAAAATTTCCATCAGCAGCACTGAAGTCATTCCCTCCCCATGTGATTTCTCTGATTTAATGGCCATGGAAAGTTCCATAAGGTCATTAAACCCCTGTAGTTTCTAGCATCCTTCAAATGCCACAGAAACCAAAATTCTATGGACCAGTGAAATAGTTACCCATTATCCTCAAATTCTCTGCTCTTCAAGTCTTGCTTTTGACATTGCTAGGATGACAGAAAATATTTTTCCTGCCCAAAATCACCTTTTTGTACCTGTCCCTGAAAGTTTTATGAAGCCATCCATTACCGTCAGCTCATACCGGGGAAAAAGAACTGACTCAGTTAATGTGATTAGGGTCATGAAACATCTGCAAAACGGTCGCATTATTCCCACTTCATGTTCAGAATTACAGCTGCTTAATTTTCCAACAAGAAGTGGTAGGGAGTGTTATTTGGTTGTTTTTACTACTATTGCCTACTCTTTGGAGACTATATAAACTTCAAAATGAACAACTATGCAATAAAATAGCAAGTCCAGTTCTTTTTATAGGAAGACCTGTATAGGAGAATTTTGTTCAGACAAAAAACACTTAAAACCACTTATAACTCTTCCAGATGGAGCATAATTCTACTTGTTTTATAGGAACAACGTGTAACAGGTAGAACAGTACAACTTCTTCCCATCAACCTTGTATGATCACTTCCCATCATTCCTTCCATGAGGAGAATCTTGTACAGCTGAGATATTTTGCAAGGCATTTATAACTGGAAATTCTCTAATACTAATAGAATCATTTCCCTTAGCTACATCGTATTTACTTTCTTGTAGGTGAGACTGCAGAAATTTAGAAATCATAAAATGGAGCTCTATATGATCTTTCAGGAATATATATTAACATAGATGAAAAATATGTAAATAAGAGAGATATATAGGCATGCACACAATTTTTCCTTTTCATAGATATTGAAAATGGATATGTGCTGTGTGCAGTTGCTTGTAAAAGTGCTATTGACATAAGGGTACTGGACAAGTTCAGTATCTGCTGACAGGCATATTCTTATAGGGTATCCTGCAGCAACAGGAATCTCCAAAAGCATTTTTCTCAGTTTTGTAGTGCTGAACATTATTTATAAAAATACATGCAGCAAAACCACCACAAGTTTCAAATATAGATAATCCTTCCTTTTTAAAAGGATCTTGAGCTGCAGAACGTGAATGTAAATCGTCTAATAAATTTCAAAATGTTAGGTATATTAATAACTGAAAGTCAAAGACGTAACTTAATTCATATAAACCATATTGCCAGTGGGAAGATGATATAGGCCTTGTAAAATAGTATTTTGTCAGTTATCTCTCTGATAACATTACTACAGGAAGCATGTAGGTTTCCTTTGATAAAAATTAACAGGCACAGATTGTCACTCTTTCATTACTAAAAATTCAAGCAGTTTTCTTACTTCAAGAAAGTAGAATAAGAATATAAGATGAGTCAAAGATATTTTTAAAAGATAATCTTTATAAATGAGTAAAAAAAATTGTATTATTGTTGCTGCCTTGTACTGTACACTTTTTTCCACTCTATGGCAGGACCCCTGCCCTTGCCATATCTTTCAGAAAATCAAAGAGACAATATATGCAGACATATCTGAGAACAGTTATGCTAGATAAGCCAACTGCTTGGCAACACAGTTATTTCAGAGGTATTTCCATCAGGAAAGGCTAAGGCGGAACAGTACTATGCTCTGATGTTAGATGCTTGGACAAGCAGCTCCTGTGCAGTCAAAAGGCGGGTTGGAGGAAAAGCAATACTTCTGGTGCTTCTCCCCACAGCCTCCCTCACTGCCTTATCCAAATGCAAGCAAAGATAAAAGTCATTGTTTGAAAATCTTTACTACAGCACAGCTCGGAAAATTTGCGTTCATAGCAGAACGCAAATTCCCCTACCTAGGGATAAAAAGCCCTAGAATAACTACTGGAGAAAGACAAATGAAACATGACACAGGTCTATATGCTTTACAAATATTCTAAGAAACCAATTGTTTGGCATTTTCATGCCAAAATGGGAAGTGGGTCTCTATGTTTTTGGGGGTTTATTTTTTATTAGGCCACAAGATGTGTTCAAATATCTGATTGCACTTAATGCAAGTATCACGGAATCACAGAATTGTCGGAGTTGGAAGGGACCTCTAGAGATCATCTGGTCCAACTCCCCGGCTAAAGCAGGATTGTCTAGAGCACATCACTAAGGACTGCATCCAGGAGGGTCTTGAAAATCTCCAGAGAAGGGGACTCCACAACCTCTCTCGGCAGCCTGTTCCAGTGCTGTCACTCCCACAGCAAAGAAGTTTTTCCTCGTATTTGAATGGAACTTCCTATGTTCCAGCTTGTGCCTGTTGCCCCTCGTCCTGTCACTGGGAACCACTGAAAAAAGTCCAGCTCCATCCTCCTTCAACCCACCCTTTAGATACTTATAAGCATTAATAAGGTCTCCCCTCAGCCTTCTCTTCTCCAGGCTAAAGAATCCCAGCTCTATCAGCCTTTCCTCATAAGTGAGATGCTCCAATCCCTTAATCATTTTTGTTGCCCTACACTGGACTCTCTCCAGTACTTCTCCATCTCTCCAGTTCTGGGAGGGCCCAGAACTGGACACAGTATTCCAGTTGTGGCCTCAACAGTGTAAAGTAGAGGGTGAGAATGACCTCCCTCAACCGACTGGTCACACTCCTCCGTATGCAGCCTAGGATTCCAATGGCCCTCTTGGCAACAAGGGCATATTGCTGGCTCATGGATAATTTATTATGTACCAGGACCCCCAGATCTTTCTCCTCAGAACTACTTTCCAGCCGGTCTACCCCTAACCTGTATTGGTGCCTGGGGTTCTTCCTCCCCAGGGACAGGACCCTACAGTTCCCCTTGTTGAACCTCATTAGGTTCTTCTCTGCCCAGCTCTCCAGCCTGTCCAGGTCACACTGGATGGCAGCACAGCCCTCTGGAGTGTCAGTATCTTCAACATGGTAGAAAAAGGGAGAGAAAATATTGTCTTTTCATTCCTCCATTACACTATGTCAGAGTCCAATTCTCTCTGATCAGGTTCTTTGAGATATTCCAGGCGTGGAGGGTGTTAGCATTTAATATCAAATTTACTTATTTGACGATATTTGATGTTATATGGGATTCCTGATTTAGCAGAGAGATACAAAATATAATGAAAATACAAATGTAAGTTACACATAGAGAAATATAGCAATTACAGTACAGAATTCAATTATGATACTAATGTGATTCCCAATAATCACAGAATCACAGAACCATCATGGTTGGAACTGACCTCTGAAATCATCGAATCCAACCACCAAAAAACCCCAAACAAACAAACAAACGAACAACACACACAACACCCAACCACATTACACCCACCCAAAAACAATAATCTCGGGCACTAGAGCATGCCCAGAAGTGCCATGTCTAAACATTTCTTAAATACCTCCAGGGATGGTGACTCCACCACCTTCCTGGGCAGGCCGTTCCAGTGCCTGACCACTCATTCAGTAAAATAATTCTTCCTATTATCTAATCTAAACCTCTCCTGCTGCAACTTCAGACCATTTCCTCTGGTCCTGTCATTATTCACTTGGGAAAACAGGCCAACACCCACCTCTCTACAACCTCCTTTCAGGAGGTCCCCCCTCAGCCTCCTCTTCTCCAAACTTCCCTACTGCTGCTGGCCACACTATCCCTGATACAGGCCAGGATGCCGTTGGCCCTCTTGGCCACCTGGGCACACTGCTGGCTCATGTTAAGCTGGCTGTCCACCAACACCCCCAGGTCCTTTTCTGCTGGGCAGCACTCTTCCCCAAACCTGTAGCATTGCCTGGGGTTGTTGTGACCAAAATGCAGGACCTGGCATTTGGTCTTATTAAACCTCATCCCATTGGCCTTGGCCCATTGATCCAATCTGTCCAGATCCCTCTGTAGAGCCTTCCGACCCTCAAGCAGATCAACACTCCCACCTAGTTTGGTGTCATCTGCAAACTTACTGAGGGTGCACTCAATCCCCTCATCCAGATCATCAATAAAGATATTAAACAAGACTGGCCCCAAAATTGAGCCCTGAAGGACACCACTGGTGGCCGGCCGCCACCTGGATTTTGCCCAATTAATCACAACTATCTGGGTACAGCCATCCAGACAGTTTTTCACCCAGTGAAGAGTACGCTTGGCATGATTTGCCAGTTTCTCCAGGAGAACGCTGTGGGGGATGGTGTCAAAGGCCTTACCGAAGTCCAGGTAGACAACGTCCACATCCTTTCCCTCATCGAGAAAGTGGGTCACATGGTCATAGAAAGAGATCAAGTTGGTTAAGCAAGACTTCCCTTTCATAAACCCATGCTGGGTGGCCTTGATTCCTTGCCTGCCCTGCACTTGCCGTGAGAGCTCTCCCAAGATGATCTTCTCCATGATCTTTCCTGGTACCGAGGTCAATATGCTCACTGTCATAATGCTGGGTGTCATGACATGACATGTCATGACCTCCCGGAGATTCCATCTCCAGAAAGGAATACAGGGGTTGAGGCCAGCTCAAGCCTGTTGCACTCTTCAAAATCATTTTACTAGTTGTCTATCTTTTATACTCTATGTCGGGCGGAGCCATGTATTTTCTTCCATCAAATGCTGGTCTGTCTAACTCAGGGAGACATTTACACTCTTTTAATGAACTCAGAGAGAAACAGGTATATCACCACCTGATCAACTCAACTGTAGATAACCATTTACCTTAAACAAAGGTCACCCTCTAGTCCCCTTCTTGGTAAGATAAAGTCAGATGGTTTGCAACAGCTGTGGTCAGTCTCACCCTGCATTATTGTCGGAGCTTCATGGGCACAAAGCCCTTGCCCATCTCCTCTGAGCCTTCTTCATCATCGGGGTTTATTCAGTGACTCACATTCCACCCTTAGGAGATTAGTCAGACCCACACTGCTGTTTGCACAAGCTCAGAACGCACTTGTTTTATAAAGAAATGCTGTTTACTAGGATACACTGCAGAGTTTTCCTACCTATTCTTTTTTATCATCAGCTACGGTTACTATTATTTTCTTGGTTTACATTAGTAGGCTTTCACAACATGTCAATATAGTTCCATGACCTTCACAGTGAAAACGTGCTTAAGCTGCTCTGGAGCAAAAGACCCCTGCTATCTAATTTCAGCATTTTTTCCCCTCATCCCATTAGAAACTGAATTTATTTTGTTGTATTGCACATATTTTTCCCTGTCTGTGGAAGAAGATATGTTATTCTAAATGTATTTTTCCTTAATTCACTCGATGATGCATTAAGAGTATTACACTATTAGTTATAAAGTTCAAACAAAAAATAGCATACATCTGTCATGACCCCATTACCCCCTTCCATGCTGCAATAATTGCAAAACAGGCAGCTACAAAATTACTGGACACATTAATTAATATGGAAAGCAAATATTTTGTTTAACCAGAAACCAGTTCATCCAAGAGTAATCAGGTGACAGCTTTCGAAGTCATAACTTCACCCATCTCAGTTCTGTCCCCCAGTAAGATCTATCTGCAGCAGCTCTTCTGGGTAGACTGTAATCTTTTTTACACCCTTACCCAGGAATTGCTATTCAGTACCACCCATCTACCAGATAAGAAGTAACAGGTGCCCCACTCCTCAGCTTCTGGCAAAAATCCCACCCCCTCCCAGCAGTCTCAAGAGCCATTTGCCCTGGAACTCACTGCCCCTCTTCCAGTTACCATGAGCTGATGTGACTATCTGACAAGACCTTTCCCCCCACCTCTGCCACCTACTCCCCAAGTTTACCTGGAAATACACCAGACCAAGACAGCCCTTCCCCTACATACACAGGGGCTACCATTTTGTTTTGGCTGCCATTTTATGAAAGGGCTCTACCTTTTTAAGGCAAGGAACTGCCATTTTGTTAAACATCATACTGCTCCTTTGGCTGAGAGCCATTTCTTGACACTGTCATATCCATGTGCTCTCAGGCAGATCTGTGTTTTTATATTATATATGTATATTTTAGATATTAATAGATAATCTACATAATAGATCATTTATATGATGCTTAATATATATAATTGATATAATATGTAAGCCCTTTTATCACCACCATACTGCTTGCTACACCTCAAAACCAGTCATGGTCTTTGAATGCTAAAACCATTTCCTTACTGTTGCATTCTGGAAAAAAACTTGCTTAGGTGTACTTATTACTTATTATGCCTTGTTTGTATGTGTGTGTTTTGCTTCATATCCTGTGAACAACAGCCACAGTCTTATCAGCGCAGCTAGCACTTGTATGACCACCCTCCCGACATCCCCAAGTCTGCGTCATAACATTACCACCAGCCCTTTCATCACTGGCATCCTGCTGACTGCCCCTCTGCAGCAGATAATAATCAACGTCTTTCAACTCTGTGATATCCCATTGCTCTTTCTGCAGTGGCTGTGATCTCTAAGAGCACAGTGCTCAGGCAATCTGTGCTCCAAAGCCTGGGGTCTCAGTGTTTTTGTAGTAATCAGGACAGTCTCACAGGACAGTCTTCATTACATGCTCTGCATCTTCTTTTCAGCATCCACCTAAGGACAAGGAAACATATACAGCACCAGCCTGCACCCTGCAGTGGTCTTACAGGTATCTATATACTGCCTCACAAACATGGGGAAAGGAAGCTCCCAACCCAAAGCTCTCATTTTGAAACAGAAGACTATTAATTCTGATGAGAAGCTATAAGGGACCTTGTGAAGACCTCTGTACAGTGCAACTCATATTGCATACTGTAGACAGACATCTTCCATCAGATATTTATACCATTAGTTTTCATAAGAGTGCAGATACGCTCATCAAATTCCAAAACTGAGCAGTGCTCAGCTGCTCTGGAGGACTACGTTAGTCTTTCTTAATATTTCCAATAAACAGTAAAAAATATTGAGATCTTCAAACAAAAAACTTCCAATATTCAAATGTTCTATGTATTTCTAACTTTCCTGATGCTTTACTGCCCCATTTCAAAGCCTTTGCCTGCTATACAAAAGGCCCAAGTACATATGTAAAATAGGCCTAAAGAAATAAAAGGTAAAGCTGAAGTTCTTGTGCAGCTAGAAAAGCAGGTATAACCTTCCCCAAGGAATAACAATGAAACTACAAGACTGTGGAGCAGTTTTTTGCTACAGAGGCATGAACAGACAAAGTGAGTCAGGCAAGGGCTCCCTCTCTTTTGGGCAGGGTCAGACACCAACATCAGGTGCCTCAAGGATATAAGGAGAACTGGGCAAACTTAGAGAAACACCAGATGTTTCTAGACTCCTGTTTAGTAGATCTGTTGGACTTTTCTTCTCTAAATTTGACCACCAGGTTTTTTCAGTTCACACCCACTATACTCTGGCTTCGAGTTGCTCATCTTTGCTACACATACAGCAACGTAACTCGGTGTCTGTTTGGGTCCTTCAGTTGCTAGTTTCTTTTTTGTTATTTCTTGTATGGGAAGAAAGAGTGAGTGTTTGTTCTTCATTCATCCTATTGGGTTGTGGTTTTTAAGACCTCACCCTCTCAGACATCACTCAGGCATCACATCAGCCTAGGAAGTCTTAATCTACTTAGATTTTTCCCACAGAGAATTAATACAGCTACACAGCAAGTTTTTTGTTTCTTATTTTTGCCTCAGAAGTTTAAAAAATTGGTACTTTTTTATTGTGACTTGGTGCCAAACTGGATTTTTCATGAAATTGTTAAATCCTAAGATGACTTTCCTGACTAGCAGTAACCAGTGCAGGACTGACAACCAAGTATGGGAAGTTTGCATTGCGTGAAACACACTCATATGTGAAATAGATCAGTAGATTTTTGAGAAGGGAAATAAATGAGTTTTTTCTTTTTCTCTACCTGTGCTTATTTGTATATCCAGGTATAAAGGAAATAATTAAATGCAGTGTAATTAGAAGATTTAGAGGTAAGGTCTAGAAAACTGAAATTTTCTAGGGTTTTTTTTCAGTTCTTTGGGCATACTTTAATATTCTTTTCCCTCTCCCTGTTTCCCCTGACAGAAAAACCTTTCCTGATTTTATATGTCACTTCTACCTTGGCAAAAAAAAACAAAATAAGAGGAAAAAATAGGCTGAGGGCCCATAAACTTATAGAAATAAAGACTGTAATCAGCTTGTTAGTTCTTTCCTCAAAAGACTGTTCCACAGATCCGAAGTAGCTGCAATCAGAGGTACGCTCTGGCATGTGGCAAAAACTCCAAGGCCAGCAGACTTGTTCGATGACCCTGTAAACTTAGCAAGAACTCCCTCCTCCCACAAACACCCCTCATATTTTGTAGAGAGAAAAGCATAATATAAGAAAATAGACAAGATATTTAAAAAGAATCTGATTTAACAAACTGTGGTCTCAAAAAGCAATAGAGAAGTCTTTCCCGTGTTCATGACATGATAGGAGCAAAAAGCATTTAAGACTTTGAATGGATTTCTTTTAATACTTTTAGAGTTCCACAAGAAAAATGAGATTTTACCCACTTTTTTTTTAACAAATAAATACATGGCATGTGGGTTTTTTTTAAAGCTGTGTATTTCTAGGTCACTACTGCTATGACCTTTTGTTGGGATTTTTCAAAGCATCCAATGCAGACAGAGGTAGTAATATCTAGGTCCTTAGAGGTGCTATACTCATGTTCCAGGTCAAACTGGCAATCAAATGAAGTCAATATGAAATTGTTGAACTTAACCTTTTGACTTCTTTACATAGTATTTTTTGAACTTTGCAATTTTTGGATGACTTTGGGGATTTTGAGTTTTCTTCCTCTCCAGTCGTTAACATGAAGAACTTTTCATATTACCTTTTCAAGAGTGTTCTGTATGATTGCAGCAATTTTACAGTGACGTTCACGATGAAAGCAGTAGCTTCGAGAAGAGTGACTTTCTAATCACTCCGTTTACTCCATGAATTCTCTATGTTTTATCAGAATACTTCTAATACTTCTAGTAGGACAGAAGTAGAATTTCTTTAATTAAACATATTGAAAAACAGAAAAGAGACTTGGGTTCAGACTTTGTGAGTAATAAGGGGAGAAGAGAGAAGGCGAAGCAAAGAGTTGCATTCTTACAGAGGCAGCTCAAACCTGGGAATTAATTTCCTTTACCAATACATTTTGAAACATAACTTCCCTGCAGAATTTATCAGGACTAGAGCAGATTTGCTGTAACTAAATGCAATAAAACTGTTTTCCAGTTGTTTCAACTCCTTCTTGAGCAAATAAGTGAAAGTGATAGCTAACCAAAAATATTTTCACTATAGTCCCATTTGAGTCCAAAATATTAAATGTTTATTTAATTTCCAAATAGAAATGAAGTTATTAATTTTAAAATATTTGTCCCCAAAGCCATATTTTTGTGAGAATTGAAATACAAGTAGGCTAGCATTTAAAACATAAAATTATTATTTTTTAGAATTTTTTACTATGTACCTTCCAATTTCACATGGGGATTTTTTGGAAATGACTTTTATTGACAATAACACAGTGATATGTTGCTAATGAAAGCATGTCTTTCTAGCCTTCAGTTAATCAGAAAGATTACAGAGGGCACTTCAAACATTACAGTGCTAACATACTTGCTGGTGTTGATTTCTTCCTACCAGGGTCCTAGGCTGCCAGCATTTGCTTACTTTTTAATTGCAAGGGTTATTGATTGACAAATAGAGATTACACCACTTGGCCAAAAGCATCTATATCTTATGAGGCCAGAAGTGATACCCATAATGTCATATTGTTAAATAGTCTATTCATAAATGTACTTGATCTTTTCTCTAATAGGAAACCTCAGAGAAACCACCACCCAAACTGAGAAAACAACCAGCCTCTGTGGTGAGCTGATGTTGGCTGGCTGGCTTCCACATAGCTGGTCTCACTCCCCTTCCTCAAACAGGATAGAGGGAGAAAATAAGATGAAAAATCTTGGGGGCTGAGATAAAGACAGGGAGATCACTTAAGAATTACCATTACAGGCAAAACAGGCTTGACCTAGGGAAATTTAATTTATCAGCAATTAAAAATAGGATTGGACAGTGAGACATGCGCCTTTCCTCTTCCCAAGCTCAACTTGGCTTACTCATTCCTGACTCTTCTACCTCCTCCCCTCCAAGCCTTGCAGGGGGATGGGGATCATGATCAGTCCATGACATTTCCTCTCTGCCACTCCTGCTCCAGCATGGGTCCTTCCCATGGGCTGCAGTCCTTCAGGATAAATCTCCTCCAGCATGGGGCTCACCTCAGGCTGCAGTTCCTTCAGGACACATCCACCTGCTCCACCATGGTCTCTCCAGGGACTGCAAAGGATCCCTCCTCCAGCACCCAGAGCACCTCCTCCTCTTCCTCTCCCCTCAGGCAATGAAGTTTCCATGTACAGTTCAATATGGAAAACAAATCAAAGTATACACAAATAACCTACACTTATGCTAAGACATGACTGATAGGTAAAAATATAGACTAAAGTTTGTTATTCATCCAAGAGTCACTACTTGTTGATCATCATGTCTTAATGTAAAGTTAATCTGTAAGACGAAATACTGAGTCAGACTGAGAAATTTGTTTAAGGCAGTGTAGAAGTATCTCAGTACAACTCTATTGATATATGCATGCCAAATAAAAAACAAACCAACCCACAAAACCCCAAAGTCATACAAATCAAACTACCACAAAAAACTCCTATTCTCCCCTCACCCTGCACTCCCCTCATTCCCATTACTCAACCAAACCCTTAAAACAGCCATGGGACATGAACATACTGGTAACTATTTCCTGAATTTGTCTTGACAACTGCGCAAACTGAACAAATTTATGCGGATACTTTGTCATCATCAACTAAGGATTTATTTTCAACTAACCAACTAAGGATTTCTTTTCTAAACAGAAACTTTGACACGAACATCTTTCACGAATAAGGCCCAAAAGACATTTATTTAGTGATTCTGATAACTGATGAAGCAAGCAATGAGCTCTGAAGTTAACTATCTTCTTCAGAAATTATGTAAGTGGTTAGAAAAAAACCCTGTGGGCAGAGGTGTTGCCAGTCTAACGAGTGATAGACTATTTATCACAAGCCTGAACACATGCAGACTGCAACAAGTGAGCTTTTAAAGAAAATATATTGTGCAGAGATAAAGCCACTTACAGTTTAAGCTTGAATTCAATGAATGAAAAATTTCCAAAATGGAAAGAAATGATTAGATACTCAGCAGCACTCACATTGGAAAAAACATGAGAAAGAAGAGTATGCATTAAAAATTAGATCTTTGATGAAAATTTGGTATAGAACTGCATGTATTACTGAATTGCTACGATGCAAAGGATAATGTAAACTATAATAAGCCAGAAAGAGAAAGGGAAAAGAAAGAAGAAAGAAAGGTTAGCCAGACTATGGGAACTCAACTTTCAGATGCATGGCCATAATGGCCAGTACAGATCAATTTGTGGTTTTTTGAGCAATAAAAGCATAACGTTCTTGAGAGTACTTAAAATAGTCACAAATTAATGACTTTTCAGGTGCAACTAATTCAAACCTGTAAAAGTATACTGAAATTGCAGAGAATCATTCTAAAAAACCCACCATGTACAAAATCATTGATGTTAGAAAATATTGGATCTTTTTATAAAGCAAGTCAGATAAAATAACTTGATGTGCATACAAAATACACTTTTATGTCTTTTTTATAGAATAAATTCTTTCCCATTCAGAAAATTATAATCATTGACACACACAAGTGAACGTACATATATAAAAAGAAATCAGTCTTAACTCATCACACTCTTCGCTTACCACATAGTCTTTGCGGCAAATGTGAATGGGTTCCCTGGATGCATACAAGGCACATGATTACTGTCTGTACTGCCAAGACGCATTCAAAGCAAAAAGAAAGTCTTAGTTTTAACCTACTTATTGCTCATTACAAAATCTTAGCAAACACATGCTTTCTTACATAGTGTATCAGCCTTATTTTGCATAACATACCTGGCAAAGCTGTGAGAGTGAATATGAAAGAGTGAAAGTAAATCTTGTTTTCTGCTTTCATCCAGATTTACTTCATTGTATGCTATAAGATCCATCTAACCTCCTTTTCACAATGGCATGCTGCTGGTGCTAGGTTCTCTTAAAATTTGTTATTGTTTTCTAATTCTCTCTACACTTTCTGAAGACATTTTTTTTTTTTAATTTCAGAAAGTACTACTCGTGCTTGAGAAAGAATAAGCAAGTTTGTCACTGTGCTCTTTCTATATTTAAACTACTAAATGTGTAGATGTGTCCTGTTTGGGGAAAGGGATCTTTCATTCTCCCAGAAAAGAGGTAGAGGTGTTCTCCAGTCTTGCTCTACAGATAGATCTTTGAACATTTCTACTTTTCTTCTGGGGAGGGATTGAGCTTGAAAACACCACTAAATTTTGAAAAATGAAGAGTTACAAAACAATAAACTAAAAGTGAATAGAAATTTTTAACTAAAAAAGAGACCGATATTGTATTACAATTTATGTTATGCCTTTATTAATTGAATGAGTGTCTAAGTTAACTGTTCCAAAATGTTTAAAATACTCTTCCCTTTAACAAGTGTACTACCTGAAGTACAGTAATTCTGAAATAAGAGAATACGAGCTCTTTAAAATATCAATGATAAACAGACAAATTGCATCAGTTTTTAACACTAAGCAAAACAAGCAGAAGTCTAATCACAGTGAATATATTCAGATCCAGTGAATATATTCAGAGTCTACAGTGAAGAAAAAGTCAAGTCACACATTCAAAAATGTACGAAAGAGTCAAATTATAAAAGAACTTAAAAATGCTTAGATTGTAACAAGCTTTGTTAGAGAACTGAACCAGTTATGGAGGTAGGATGTGATTTTATTGCACTTCTGCTACTAGGCAAAAGTTTAAAGCTTCAGATAGTTTGAATAAAACGAGAAAAATTCGGTGTTTGGAGATAGAGAAGAAAATATTTGTAGTAGGCATTGTGAAGTATATTTTATGCCTGATAACACAAAAATCAGCTGGTGATTTTTATAGCCTTCTGACCAGAAAATTTTTAACAATTAAAGAGTTGGAAAAAAGACAGAGCCCTAGAAATGAGATTTAATCTCCCACTTTCTCCTCTGCATTTTCTTTGCATTCCTTGGGAAACTTAGAGTAGCTGGGGAGAGGGAGGATTTATATTTTTAAAGAAGAAAAAGATAATTATTAAATTAATGCAAATTAAAGTTAGAGTTAAAATTGGTAGCATATGTAAGAAACCACTTTGTAAAGGACCTTATGACATAGCAGCTCCTGAAAAAAAGTTGGAAAGAAAGGGCAGGGCAGACAAAATTCAGTACTTTCTTGGTAGAAAGATAGAAGTAGTAAGTTTTGTCCTGACAAAACCAACTATTTATCCCACAAATTGAAAGACTGTATGTTTTCATATATTTGTGTCTGGGCTTAAAAAGTTTTGGTGAAGAGAGCTAAATCCAGTTGGTCGCTAGCCACAAATGGTGTTCCCCAGGGCTCTGTACTGAGGCCAGTTCTGTTTAATATCTTTATCAATGAACTGGACAGGGGAGTGGGTGCACCCTCATTAATTTTATAGATGACACCAAGATGGATGGGAGTGTTGATCTGCTTGAGGGTTGAAAGGGCCTACAGAGAGACACGGACAGGCTGGATTGACAGACTAAGACAAACCATATAAGATTCAACAAGGCCAGGTGCTGGGTCCCACACTTGGATCATAAAAACCCCATACAACACTATGGGCTTGGGGAAGAGCTGCTGGAAAGCTGCCCAGCAGAAAAGGACCTGGAGGTGTTAGTTGACAACCATCTGAGTATGAGCCAGCAGTGTGCCCAAGTGGCCAAGAAGGCCAATAGTAACCTGGCTTGTATCAAAAATAATGTAGCCAGAAGTACTAGGGAAGGGATTTTCTCCCCCCGTACTCAACACTGGTGAGGCCACACCACAAATACTGTGTTTGCTTTCAGGCCCCTCACTACAAGAAAGACATTGAGGTGCCAGAGTGCGTTCAAAGATGGGCAATGAAGATGGTGAAGGGTCTAGAGAACAAATCTTATGAGAAGCAGCTGTGGGAGCTGGAGTTGTTTAGCCTGGAGAAAAAGAGTCTGAGGGGACACCTTATCGCTCCTTACAACTACCTGAAAGGAAGTTGTAGCGAGGCTGCGGTTGGTCTCTTTTCCCTAGTAGCAAGTGATAGGGCAAGAGAAAATGGCATTAAGTTTTGCCAAGGGAGGTTTAGATTGGATATTAGGAAAAATTTCTTCACTGAAATGGTTATCAAGCACTGGAACAGGCTGCCCAGGGAAGTCGTTGAGGGACCATGCCTGGAGCTCTTTAAAAGACGTGTAGACATGGCACTTAGGAACATGGTTTAGTGGTGGAGTTGGCAGTGTTAACAGTTGGATTCTCTCATTTTAAGGGTCTTTTCTAACCTATATGATTGCAAAAAGATTGTAAGATTGCTGTCTTTAAGAGAGTTAATTTATCATTATACATCCAGTAGCTTATTGCTACATTTGTGGACAAAATTGACACCAAAAGCAGTGATCAAAAGCTTGCAGATGTTATTTATTCTGCAGCTAACAGCAATGATTCCTTCCACACTGTTATGTTTTGAGAAAACCCATAGCAATCTATTGTTGTTTAGACAATTATTCTATCACCATATGACCCCTCCCCACATGGAAAGGGGAATCGGGAAACAGAAGGAAACACAAGAGTTGAAATATAAATAGATTTAAGAGACTAAGACTAAATAATTAACAATAATACTAAAGAACCAGTATTAATCCCAATACTGATACAGATATACAAGAATTATACTCAGGCAATTATATCAATAGGAAGCTGTGCACTCCCAGCAGTGGACAGCAAATGTCAGACACTCGGAGCTCAATGGCTTCAGGAGGAAGGGAAGGCCTCAGGGGTCAGGCACCGGGGCAAACTGTTGTCTGG
Source organism: Calidris pugnax (assembly GCF_001431845.1). NCBI lineage: Eukaryota > Metazoa > Chordata > Aves > Charadriiformes > Scolopacidae > Calidris > Calidris pugnax. The sequence goes on along the minus strand of NW_015090805.1, from coordinate 11,636,368 downwards.
ACCACTGCCATCAAAGGGGGAGAGAGAGCTACGCAGCAACTTTTCTAATTTATATTGAATGCGACTTTCATGGTATGAAATAATCCTGCTGGCCAGCCTGGGTCAAATGCCCAGGCCTTGCTCCTCCTTGTCCCTGCACCTGGCAAGGCTTGAAAACACGAAGACCTTGAATCCCACAGAGCCTGGCTGGCTATAAAGTAAATATTTTCACAAATTTTCCCCAGTATTAGAAGAAAAGTTAGTCCTGTGTCTCTCAACCCAGGACACACACATACCTTCAACAGGTACTAAAGAACTAGATTTCAAAGTAAAGTTAAGGAATACTCTTATAGCTTTATAGGAATTAGGAATTTATAATGAACAAACATGGATTTATAATGTTGCTGTACTCCTAATAAGGTAAAGTGTTTTCTGATTTCATACATGTGTGTTGAAAGTGTGTTGCAAAACAGCCTTCCACACTATTCGAATACAAAATTGTTAGCTGGAGAATACTTTAGCAAGGATTATTTATGAGAATATTTCTGAAGAGGTAAGCTATGCTACAGCCGGTACATATTGAAAACAAGGGAATATGAAAGAGGTAGATTTGTAATCTTAGATTTACTAAGTCAAAGATCTTAATAGCGCATCTAGTATTTTCTTTAACCTTTACATTTTCTGGTGTTCATATTTATAACTGTGGTGTTATTAAAATAGGTAGTGATGATTCAGTGTTTAAAAAACAGTTTGGGAGCTAATTATATTGCTTTGACTTCAATGTATAGCCTTCTAAAATGTACACATACCTTGCTAAATCAACTGCTGATTCCTCAATGCTGCACTAAAAGAATATTTCCCTTCCAACTCCAACAATTCCATGATTCTGTGATTCATGAACCAAACATTGGCACAAGTATACCCACATTACTTACTTCTGGAGATACATATCTATATTATAGATCAATTATACTGATATTTATACCCATATGTTTCCTTCTCCAAAATCAATTGACATTTCCCAAGCATGCTGGAGGGTGGATTTATATTCACAGATCGAAACACATTTCCACAGACAAAAATACATGAATAAAGATATCGATCACGTTTACACTGATAAAACACACACAGTACATTCATTTTTCCCAACTGAAACAGAGTTATTGATTCACTATAAATATGGTTGGCTTGGAATTGTTAAAAGGTAGTGGAGTTTCCAATTAATTAAATATATATATATATATTTAATGTGCATATTTATAAACAACTACACTAAACCATTGAACACAATTTTTACTGTGATTGAATGCTTCATGTGAAGCAAATATCATCAGTTCTGGTTTCTGATATTAAGAAAGGGTTAAGAAATGGGAAAGTGTTCATAGTATAAAATAAAATATTAATTTAACACTTCACCTTTCTTAAACATTACACATCTTCTCCCTGACTCCTATACACAGTCATTGTACAGTTATTTTGACAGAAACATGGAATCTAAGTTCAGACTGAAAAAAGCCATGCTGTGTGCAGATTTACCTAACTAAAATTTTAAACATAGCTATCCTATGAGCTGTAAAGACATTCCAAATCAATGGATTGTTCTAATTACATCAAATGCTTTTATAAAGGGGAACTTAATTGCAATGTACCTTAGTTCTCCATTGGTTAATACATTCCCATGAAAAGGAGAATGAAGCTCATGGTAAGGATATTTCGGTTATATGGCAAACAAAGGCAAGGTCTGAAGCACAGTGATGTATGCATAAATTATCCTCATTGTTAGTTAAGGAGATTGAAAATTATATTTGAATTTACTAAAATTTTATTCTTGTTCTGGTATTTCAAGGGTAAATCATATTCAAAAAACAGGCTGAAAAATATCCAGTCAGGCTTAAGTACTCAATAATATGACTTTTTTATGAATTATTAAAAAAAAAAATCTGTTATGAAGCATCACATAAAAGTCTTCATGAATCTTTTCACAGACAAATATTTTTTTGATCTGTGGTGATATACAAATAAGTTCGTCTCACTATAAAACTTTTTTGTTGTTGTTGTTGTTACTTACATCATCACAGAATCATTCATTTGCAAGGAACAGAGTAATACCACAAATGGACTAAATTCTCCAGAGATACCTGGTATGGTGTCACTGCTAGCAACGTAAAGATCAGTCTTCTCTACTTTCTTTCCATACTCTACTGCTTAGTATCATCAGCTTTCTAGCAGGCTTCATACTATGTGACATTGGCTGAGAAATACAGATTTTGTTCTATTGCCACTGCTGCAAAATGGGTATTTCAAGACTGAGATTACCCTAGATTGTTAAATTGCAATATTTAGAGTTGTAGCAGACATTTGGAGGCTCAACAGTTTTGCTTAGCAGCTACCAAAAGCAAAAATGGTGTCCTCCTGTCACCAAGCAGCAAGGTAGGGAAACAGCAAGCAGTGAACAAGTCCCCACATTGAAGAAACACAAATGCCAACAGGTGAGCAGAGAAAACAATTTATGACAATAATTATTGCTCAGAAGTATAGTACTATGAAGAGATATGCACTGTGTAGTGCATACTAGGCCTAGTAAACTTTTTTTTTCCTCCAGTTAGGACCCACTTGTAAAATATATACACCAATGATGAAAGTGTTTTCACAGTCTGGAAGAGAACTGAGATGTTTCCTGGAGCAACAGCAATTTAAGTTGAAAGATATTCTTCTGTGTTGTTTAGACAACTGCAGTAATTTACGTTCATGCATAATCAGTTGCATTTTAATTGAAATAGAAAAGTTAGCATACACCAAGTATTTCACAGAAAATCCCAGACTATGGAAGTTCACAATGTTTGCTACTATTACTTACAAGAGTTTGGTTTTTAAAATGAACATACTTTCAGCTTTGAAATTATGACAACAGAAAGTTCTATTCTACATTTATTATATTTGTCCTTTAGTCTTTGATTCTAGTAGACATACTCCAGTATTACTAATTCTTTTCTCAGCCGTGTATGTAGAATTAAACAATATATGTCATGTTCTGAGTTTTTCTAGCTTTATGAACTAACATTTATTGATATTCACCTATTGTTCACATCTCCATGAAAATGACAAAAGTATGGAAACAGAATCCTTCAACAACTTTAATGTGTTTCTGAATTTCAATTCAGCTATGGAATTTGTTTCCATGGATGTTCAGAGGAACAACCTATATGTTATTCAAATAAGCTGATTATAGAGCTTAAGTTTTAAACCATTATAAGAATCAACTGTTTCTTGCAATATGGTTATGTAACCATGGCTTAATGAAAAACAAATCTGGGACCTTTGTGTGCTTCATCTTGTTTCAGCATTTAATAATATTAAAATACAGATAAAATTGCATCCCACTATAAATTTCAAAGGAGGGATATATCTAGTAGCTGGTGAAATTATGTTCAGAAACCTGTTTAATATTACTTAGGGATGTCAAATTTGTGAATGTGTAAGGTATTCACGGGCAACTATAAAGAAGCCAGCTCTTAAGGATTTAAAGATATTTGTTACATCTGTTGCTGTCTCATCTGAACTACATGTTTTGTTAGTGAAAAGGCTGGTATGTCAGCAAAGCACGTTTTTTCTCAATCTTTTTCAGTTTCTCACATAGCATTCACCTGGATGTTTCTGCCCTCAGAGCACCCTTTAGGCTTTCATCCGTTCACACACTCAAATATAGTTGTTTGGTTCCTTTACACAGACTCACCTCAGTATCCCCAAACATCCAAAAGAAACAAGTCCCTTTCTCCCAATATTTCAAATTATCCTTACTGACATGCTTTCAGCTCAGTATGTAGTGAGTAATTCGCAGTACAGCCACCAACTTCTTTGACTTTAGAAGGAATACAGCCTCATCCCCCCTATTGGCTTTGCCAATAGCCACAGAGTGCTGCCTGTAGCTATAGCACAGTACAATACTTATCAAAACAGAAATTCAAATATTTCAGTTAGAGATTTACTGTATTTAAGGGTCATCTCAGTGGCCAGTCCAGCCCAAACAACAACAAATATACTAAAACAGACTATCACCAACAAATCATTATGCATCACTGAGAGCAATATTAGTTCCATACGTCCTACAGCTTTTAAACACAATCAAAATGACAGATCCTTTAATATTTGAAGAAATAGTATGCTTATGTCTAATTTAGCACAACTGCATTTGTTTGCATATAAAGCCAGGATTTGCTGAATTTTACACACCACCATCGTCTTGGCTCAACAGTTTAATCGGTCACTGAGAATGACTTGTATAGACCCAAATAAACTTATCATCCATTTCCAGGTGGAATAGACTTGAAAGTCTAATTTGAAAGAGATCTACAAGGGTTTCAAGGACAAACAAGGAACAAGAGGATAATGCAATGGAGTATTCATGAAGCATACTTGAAAGCAAGTTTAAACTTCTGAATATGGTTTCAGCTGCATAAAGAAAAGCAGATACTGCATACTTCTGACTTGGCAAAAAGCTTTGAAACTGGTTAACACTTTTTTCAGCCTCGTTCAGAGACAGAATTTCCTAAAAGTGTTGTAGCTCTTAAAATTTTTGCTTCCCTTCTTCATACTGTTTTCCTGTTGGGAAAGCCACCCAGAATTCTTCTGAGATAATGAACTCAGATTGGCTATTTGGCCAAATAGGTTTAGCCAAACATGGCATTTACTTGCTGAACTTGCATTTCAACCTCTACTGATACAGAAAACAGAGAGTTTGAATTTTCATCTGTGAAAAAGAGCTTTATAGCCCAGACAGTTTGCACTCATTGCAAGACAATATTAAGTTCCAAAAGAAGACATGATGGGACTTACACTACTTGCAGTAATTTACTGATATTTACAGTATAATGTACAATTATACTCTTCAAGCATCATTTACCTTAAAACTCTATAAATACAGAAGCTTCAATTTCACTGTGATAAAATAGCTATGCTACTGTTTTGATAGAAAGGTCCTTAGAGAAAAGTTTAGGGGTTTTTTTCAGCTTTGTCTCCTACATAGTTTTCATATTGGTTCATGGCATATGTAATAATCTCAAAAGCTAGAATTACACTGAAAAAACTTGTAAAGGAAGAAACTTATTATAATGAATTGTGAAGAGAGCCATGGCAAGCTATGGAAAAAATGGGTTGTGTAGAAATAACAGGCCTTGCCCACAAGCTAAGAAGAAATGAACTCACTGGATTTTCCCTCTCAGGTACCTGTACTGGTACCATTGAATTAATCTTTCCCACAGGGTCCACGCCTGGATTTGTAAGGATAGTTGTACGTAAGAACCAAACCAAAGCTGTCAATATACTTTTTTAGCTTCCCAAAGGCAAAAACCAACAAGGTGTGGAGAATGAACTATCACTGCACTGTACGTACTCGGAGAGATAATCCCCACAACACGCCAATACTTCCAGAGAATATGACTTCATCACAAAAGGCACCTTTAAAAGATTTGCTTTCTCGGTAACCTCTGTGGTTGAAGATGTTTGCACAGGTCAGGTCTTCATTTTAGGCATTTAAAAAATGAAACATCCTTTTTAAGACAGGAAGAAGATAATGTCTCAGACAGCTAGTCTTTTGTTACGTAATTTATTCCACATCATTGAATGGTTCTACTCAGTTACTGTAGAGTCTTATTGACTTTGGTTGAAGATAAAAGCAAGTACTCATCTAAAAAACATACCCAGGGACAACTGTTTGAGTACAAATGAAATGAGATGAAAAACTAATCTATACAAATTATTTGAGTTACAGTTTGAAGATTAAAGAGACAAAGAATTATGTTTGAGAAGCCGTGTTCATTTATCTCCACAATTATAGAAGTCACACATAAAAAGTCACTTAAATTGTTTTATTTTTATATAGTTTATAATGCACAAAGCCTTTCTGTAAGGTCTAGATCCATAAGGTAAGAGTATGAATAAGAGAAAAAGAGGAATGTATCACACCTCAAATGGCAAACCTTTACATGACTGATGCAGTAGTAATCCAGCCACAAATACTTCATTTTTTTCCCCAGAAAATTAAGAGATAAGAATAATTTCATTTAATTACCACAAGAGTAAGTCTTTCTAACATTCATTTAATCAAATGTAAGATGGCAAGAAATTTTTCAAGTCTGTTTTATGATGTAATAACATATGTCCCTCTCACTTTCTCTTTTATTAGTAGGAGAAAACATCTCATCAGACACACGTATTTTAGCATGATAAAATATTAATTTTCAGTCTATCACATGCAGGATGAAATCTCTAGTACAGTGATGGACATCATAATCATCACAATCCCACTGTCATGCCAGCTTAAGTTTTAAATTGAACTCAATCCTGAATTACCTCATCGTCCACACTATTTTTGCTTTTTTCTTTCCTTGCTGATAGTCAAAGACAGAGGTCTGCAGGTACAGACACTCAGATGATAAGCAGGATCCTGACCTGTACTTCAGTTTTATTTTCTGGGGCCTTAACGGCCATGCAGGGTCATTCTGGTTTGGTTGTGCCTTTGACTCATGACTGCAAGAAACAGTCATCCTTGACAACAGATGAGTAACCTTAAGAACCTCTGCTGCTTGACTTTCCTTTTGGCTTTGGTGAGAAGTTACGTCCTAAAGCTGAGGCTAAAGCACTAGAAGAGTCTGTTGCAGAAGTGCACTTGCCTGATGTGGAATAAGGACTAGAGTGATCTCCTCACTTAAAGCAAGTTCTCAAAGGAGAACATCAGCGCCCATAGGAAGTCATCCTCATATTGCAGGCTACTTTGCCTGTTGGAAGAACCAAACATTAAATTCTTACATAAGCAAATCCTGAAGGTTTGGCATCTTATTTTCTGAAGTTATTTACATGTTTAGGTATTTGTTGCATAATCAAAATCTCAAAAGACTTAAAGATTTTTATAAATGTACTTGGGTGCTTAAAAGCTATACTTTCAATCTGTTTTTAAAGGAAGTAAAGATTCTGGCACTGAGTATATCAAGAAAGCAAGAACCATGTTTCCATATGTTTAGTAAGACTGAAAGATGGTGATTTGAAGACCACTCAAACATCTTTACTCAACTGTTAGCAATAGCAGCCTTAAATAGTTATTTCTATCTTTACAATAAACACATATGCATCACAGTTTTCAAGATGAATGCACATCTGAAGTGCAATAAACTGATTCTGACAGGACACGCAAGAACTGGTATGGATTAGAGCCTTGAGAGACATAGACAATATGAGAAAGGAATACAGAGGGGGGAAAAAAAAAGCATACGTAATCCACTGCAGAAACTTTAGCCTCCTATGAGAATACCGAAATCAAGTTTTCCTTAAAGCTGCAGTACATAAAAGTGCTCAGTGCTGAATGCTGTAGAAGAACCACATTCCCACTGCTCAGCTGATCAGGTCACCTCCAAGTTGGAGTTCCCACTGCTCAGCCTCTGAGCTGTGGCTGAAGACAAAGGCTTTCAAAGTATGAACAACACAATTGGACAACAAAGTGATAGAGCACAAGAATGTAGAGCAAACGTAGAGGACAAACCCCCAAAAACTTCTAATATCTTCTGTCCTGCCTTTAAAAAGTGTTTTAACACAGACAAAACCACAAGAGATTCCAAAAAATTTTCATTCCACCTAGAGCCAGTTGCCCAGGACCATGTCAAGACAGCTGTTGAATATGTCCCAGGTGGGAGATTTTACTGTTATTACCTTGGAATATGACCCTAGCTATCTTCAAGTGCATGTTATTATTTTCTCAGTGGGCATAACCCAATACTCTCCCAAGTCCATAGTTGCTTATGATTGCTGTTCAGATTATTTTGCTCATTAAATTAATTCCAATATAAGTTACAATATGTATTGAAGAATCCAGATTACTTTCTCCATCCAGAAAACTCTGTATTTCACATTTATTTTACAGGACTAGAAAAAATTTTTATAATAATATATGATTTATTTTACCATATCTGAAGCAAGTCTATGTTTAAAAATTTCATGCTGTAACTCTATATAGATCACAAACAATGCTGAGTGCACTTCATAAAAACAACTTGCAGGAAACCTATAACAAAGGAGACAAAGATGTTCTTTTTATTCTATAGCTGTCAAAAGTAATGTCAAGTTTTTCAATACTTTCAGTTCATTAACTAAAATGATTATTATCTCAACCCATTTCCTTGAATCCCCTTTGACAAGGGAAAAAAGACTATGTTGGAATATCAAAACAGTGACATACAGATACAGAAGAAACAGTGAATAGTAAAAGGTAAATGTGTCAGAAAAATGTATCAGCCTGAAAAGTTGAATAAACAGACATCAAACTTGCAGCTGGCTATATTGTAGTTTGAGAGGATTCAGTGTAGGCAAGCTGCATTACTTAAAATTTGCTTTTCTTACAATTGTCATGGTCTTTTTGGTCATGTTTTTCAACACAAGAGTTTACTTCAAATTGCTATTTATAATTTACACCAAAAATTACTGTGCTGTATTTCTGAAACAAGAGGACAGAAGACACACTGAATTATAAAAACCTGAAAGCAGTATTATAAATAACTTCCCTTACTGAATATTGTTGAAAGTCCAAGGTTAGAATTATTAGCTTGCCTAACTCAAAGTTATTCAACGTGAATGCCTAGACAAGCTGTTTACACGTGAGCAGCTCCTGTTAACTTTGCTATGTTCCTTTGTCATTTGTATTATAATGATGTTTTTAATGTAACTGCAGGTATTAATTTCATAAAATCGAAATGCAACAATTACCACATTAATTATTGCCGACACACTTCTCATTTTTCTATATCTTATTAATTTTTTTCTGATCTCCTCTTGAAATAATTTTTCATGACGCTTCTATCTTTGTATTATAAATAATATTGGATTGTTCTGCTCTGTTCCTGAAAAATAAATCTTACATGGTTATTAAAAGGCTTAACATACATACATCAGACAAAAGATGTACTCAGAAAAGATAGATTGGAATTTCTTCCTTGTTTATGACAAATTCCTTGGAAAAAATTTTTTCCCCTATTTTTTTTAGCTACATAAGAAAACACGTAACTCAATTTTTTTCCTCCCTCAAAAGGCAACGTTTTACAGTGATAGCATATTTAACTTGTAAAGGATCAGCAGAGTTGATAGGAAACAGTGAGTGGTCTTGGATTTGGTTGTGACAGGTTTTGAGTAGATGTTTAAGTTACCAAGCAGCAACACAACTTAAAGAGGCCTTCTGAATAGATACAGAGGACCGTGTACTAATAGATAAGTAAGTGATGATTCTGAGCATCAAAAACCCCACAAATACTACTATTTAGAGATCTGACCTCAAAATATTTCAGCTTCAGTTAAATAAATAAAACAAAAATAGAAACACCATAACAAAAACTTCTACTACAACAGAAGCAACAGTGTAAAAGTTAGACTTAACAAGTTAATTTAATTTTTAATAATAAAAGAAAAGTTATTATCCATGCAATTATTGTTTAGATGTTTTTATTATCAGTCAGCAAGAATATGGACCACAAGAGCTTAGCTTTTTTATAAAATTTTTTGAAGGACAGAAATTTAAGGTTATAAAAGCTGACACTTTTTCCTCCTCATATATCACAGTTTCAAATGGAACTAATCCTTAGTAAATTATACACAGAAGAACTGCCTCCATTTCTCCTCTCTATCCATCCCAAAGTTGGGTACATCTCTTTATTATATTGCTTCCAGCTTTTCCGAGTAGTTTTAAATGTTTTGCAAGAATGTGAAAGGAAACCATTTCAAAATGTCAGTTTCATTTTAAAAGCATTAAAAAAAAAATATTCAAAGTCGTCAGAACATTTTTGCTTCCCTCAAAGTTATATTCTGAGAAAATTACCCCAAATTTGTAAAGCATTTTTAAAGAATGAAGAAGGTTTATTGTTCATGTCTACTCCCCCCAAAAAATCTAGTTTTAGTTCTTATCCTGTTGATAGGACAGGGAAGATTAGACTATTAGTAGTGGACCATTAATTCAGTTATGTTTGATGACAAAACCGACATGATCACTCCCCCTTTCAGCAGTCTCTACTTCTGGTTTGGACTAATCAGGCTGTAAGGATTTAGAGACTCCAGGTATTCAAAATTCAGCCTGTCCCTAAGCCTTTGGAAATATATTATATGATCTTACCGCTCCCAATTCCAGGCGCTGGGGAGCTCAGCACAACACAGCCCCAGGACACTGCTGTCCATGGTGGCTCAGAGGGTTTTTTGCAGTCAGCAAGGGTGATTCCTGACAACATCCCTGTCTTAGTCCTCAAAGTAACAACAACCATAAAGTGAGATGCCAGCCAGAGCTGTGCAGAGCAGGGCACTCATTGTCATACCAGTGCTCCAACTAGTTACGCAGAAGGAGAGGAAGGCCACTGTCCCGGTTGCACCTACTACCAACTAATTAAATTTGCAAGCACTTTTGACATTTATCCATGGTCACTGAGACATGCTCTTAGAACACAAATGCTCATGCATGATTTTGTACTTCTTAAAAGCACCACCTCACCAGAGAGGAAGAGAGATCTTTCTAGAGCTGCCTTCTATCTGACCCATTGGCTACATTCAGATACGAAGAATCTTTGCTAGCATTCTTCATCCGGTTTTCAAGCTAGCCAGAGTTCCTTGTTTTGTTAGTTACATATTCATACCACATATTTTTTTAAATAACTTCTCTGAAATTGTTTTCATCTTCTCTTAATTTTCATTCCAATATTAAACACCTATCCCTCTCTGCTATATGGAAATCTGAATCCTTCCTGCAGTTCACTTTCTAGTTTAGGGCATGAATAACACTTCAACTGTTTCTTATCGATAGAGTCTGGTTTGGTATGTTATATTTAAGACCATGATGGTTTTGCTTATCCTTCTTCCTCTTTAGCTGTCCAACAGCCCAAGTCATTCTGTCCTCCAGCATCTTACTGAGGTCATGCATTCCAGAGACTTCTGTCTTATTGCCAAGTCAAACAACATTTTAGTTACTAAAAACAAATATAAAATATATTTTATTCCTTTCTCTTCTAGCCATTAGACATCCTTTTATAAATATCAATATTTAGAAATTAAAATCTGAAATTTGGATTTCAAATTGTATTTAAGGGAGAATTTCAATTTGACCAGTAACATACACTTAGCTTCTATATTTCTACTAATCATTATCTTAAGGCTGCAATTAAAGTAACTATGTCAGCTCTGTTTTTCTTTTAGTTTGTTCTGAATGAATTATGTGGTTGACATGTACCAGTGAAATATTGTGTGATTAAAGGCTGTCCAGGAGAAATTCATAGCAAGTAACATCACACATGCAAGTCCATACCTTTTTCAAAGTTATGTGTTTTTTTCTATCCTCATTAATCTGAATTTCTATATTAAGCACAGCCTACTGCTTGTTTAACTATCTTTACTGTGTTCTTTGATTTCCCTGATAGTTGTCTTTCTAGAATGTTCAGTTCTGCAGGCAGGTGCCATCCTGATGTACTGAAGCCTTCAGCTAGTTTGCATTACATTTATCTAACACAACCTGTTTTTTGGGAAGCTACATTCGCTCCTGTATTATACAACACTTATATGTATACCTGTATTATATTCCTGTATTATACAACACTTAAGCAGCTGAAAGGCTAGGCACTGAGCTTTTCATTATGAAAGGACTATGCATGAATTTTATTTGCCTACCTTAGAAGGGATCACATAGTGCTACCTATAACCTCCTTTGCTTAAGCCATCTTGCTTGGAATAATGTCCAAAATATTTGTCTTTCAAATTATGAAGCTTTTCCTGATTTCATTTCCTGAAGTTTTTCCATTGCTATATTGGTGACTAGCTATAAGGATGAATTGACTTTGGTGACTGAAAGCACTAATAGCTTTCAATATTTAATTATATTTCATATTTTACAGAATCACAGAATCACCATGGTTGGAAGGGACCTCTGAGATCATTGAGTCCAACCACAAAAAAACCAAAACCAAACAAACAAAAAAACCCACCACGAAACACAACACCCCACCACAGTACACCCACCCACAAACCAATAATCTCGGGTACTAGAGCATGCCCTGAAGACCCACATCTACATGTTTCTTAAATACCTCCAGGGATGGTGACTCCACCACCTCCCTGGGCAGGCTGTTCCAGTGCCTGACCACCATCTCAGTAAAGTAATTCTTCCTAATATCTAATCTAAACCTCCCCTGCCACAACTTTAGAACATTTCCTCTGGTCCTGTCATTATTCACTTGGGAAAACAGGCCAACACCCACCTTTCTACAACTTCCTTTCACATAGTTGTAGAGGGCAATGAGGTCTCCCCTCAGCCTCTTCTTCTCCAAACTAAACATGCCCAGTTCCCTCAGCCTCTCCTCGTATGACTTATACTCTGAAGAAGTTAGATCCTTGTGAAAGTGAACTGTTACTGTATCAGTGGACTGCTTAGTGTCTTTGAGAAGTTTTCAAACTTCTGTTTTTTCCTGTTCAGATGTTTAGTAGATAGCTCCTGTCACCTTTTGGAACTTTCAATGACCTGCATGAAAGAAGTGTAAGAATTAATCTCAGTTTCTGTCTGGAATCTCTTAGTATAAGCTTTTAAAGAACTTTGCACACATATTGATCTGAGTTGTATATCCACAGCATTCATAAGTAAATGCCAGGAAAACTAATGATGGTCAGCAGGCTATAACCAGTGTAAAATGTCAAGCAGCAAACTGATAAGGTTTACTATAAAGCACTCTATGGACTCAATAAGCAAGATGGGGGGAAAAAGCCCAAAGAATATACCACTATGGAAAAGGAAAGCAATCTTTCCATGTAAAGAATCAGCTTTTTCTTTTAAAAACATTTTTTTTTCATACCTTCAGGCTAAATATCAAGCATGAAATTTATACATGCTGAATACAAGGTCACCATAATTTTCTTAGCAAGGTGAAGAAATTGCTGTATGTCACCAACAGCTAGAAGAGTATGATCAAAACATGCCCACTACTTTTTAAAAATAGTTCTGAACCTTCTTTAAGCTCAAACTAGAAAGTACAAGATTTTGCATATTCATAGCCTTCAGTAAGTACTGCAGCCATTGATAAGGTTTGAAAACAAACTATTGTAACATCAAAGTTTATTTCACACTTATATGAATGCAAATTAACTTATACATTTCACAGGAAGTGTTTAGTAGGAGCAATAGGAAGAGATAAGGGAAAGCCAATTCATCAGGACTTTGGCTAATGTAATGGAAGATCTCCAGAATTTCAGAAAATTGAGGTGTCTGCCTTGTGAGTAAATTCACTATCATACAATTTAGTGATCATTAAGAGCTTAACTGCTCAGCACTTCAGTAAATGGAAGTTTGCAGAAATAATGGTAGTTTAATCTAATTTACATTAAAAAATGGTAATTTAATTACAGAAGAATCTGATGAAAGATACCTTAGTTTATCAGTGTCACTACTACAGGGCTCTGATTTTATTTATCTAGATAGCAAAGTGTGGTGGTTCCATTAAAAATAGAAAGACAGGTCATTTAGTTACTCCATGGAATTCAAAGCAAGAAAGGAGTTTTTGTTGTGGGACTGTAATTTGTCTTCCAGTAGGAAATCTTGTACAGCAAGAGAAGGCTGAGAAAATACTGTTTGCAGAAAGCAGCATCAAAATAGATCACAATAACCAAAAGTGTAGAACTAATCGTAAACAGAGCATATACTTCGCCTGAACACACGTCCTCGAAGTAGCTGTCAGCAGCTTAGGTCAGTCAGACTTGGAGAGAGCTTTTTTCTTCCTTTAAACCACAGAGACAGACACCAAATGTGTAGGGATGTTAAAAAAAAAAAAAAGAAAAAAAAATTTGTACCAGAAACATATTTCTTTGACTTTTATTTAATCTAATTTCTAATGCCGTTCATTGTCATTAATGCCTTACAAGGAATTTAATGCTATTGAACATATACCATGAGGAAAACAAAGTTCTAGCATGGTTTCTAAATATAAAAGAAAAGAAAAAAAACCCACAAAACAAAACCAAAAAACAAAACCAAAAATCCATGAACACTACCCCAACTGATGACTAATACATCAACATACTGCCTAAGAATTAGCTCCCTTGATCTTTAAAAATTGCTTTGCAATTTCAGATTAAGTTCCAGATTATTTTGACCCAAAGTTAACTTGCTCATTTTCACATAAACAACTAACACTTTTCACTGACACAGTACGTTTTCTAAAAGATATCTTGCTTTCAAATGGAGGAAAATACAATCTTTAGAAGTTCCTCATTAAATAAGTGCAACTAAGATCCACCTGTACTATACAATACTGTACTCAAGAGCAGGAAAATTCATAGATCAGAGTGTATATAGATCCATACAGGGCTTAACAGCAAGCATATACAAGCTCTGCTTATGATACAAAGGAGAATGGAACTGGGATGGTGATGACTATTACATATATGACCACATACAGCCTTTTAACCATTCATCATTCTTTAGTAAGTTTTGAAGACTCAGTTTCTCGAATAATGGAATGACTGTTTATAGCAAATAGTTCCATTCTACGTTAGTGGTTTATATATATATGCATTTATATAAATATGTGTACATAGAGAGAGACAGAAAACATGTTTACATTTAAAGAATTACTTACTCATCTTAAAAAAAAAGTAAGCACAAGTCATCAGATCCCCATAGAAAAGTGCTGTCAAAAGAAGTAGAGCTTTGATTATTCATAACCTAAAACCAGCATACCTTCAGAAAACATGGCAAAAAACCATAAGCCTAAATTTTGAACTGTTTTACTCAATGGAGAGCCACTTCAACTATTGAAGTTGCAAAAAGGTGTGGAATTTAATCTGTTTGGTATCTAATTTTAGGATAGGAATATAGAAGGGGGCAAGTGCATTTCTGAAATAACATACAAGTATACCTTTTTAATACATGTTCATGATAATTCCTTTTACTTTTAAAATAATTCTTGTTGATTTTACACTGACCATTGCATTCCACACAGCCATTCATTTTCTCCCCTCACATTCTTCAGGTCTCTTTCTGTTATCCATGCCCTAATTAGAGGCAGAACATACTGGAGCATGAACAGGTATAGATGACAAATCAAACGCAACAGAAATTCAAAAAATTGCCCATGCAAAGCAAGCCATATTATCTCGTGTTTGTAAATTGTATGAAACAGAACCATATAAACAGCATTTTTTTTCTTTCTTAAGTTTGTGTAACTAATCCAGTAAAATGAAATTTTCTAAAAATTCTAGATTATAGGTGAAAAACATTGAAGCTTGTAAAAGAGGATGGCTACAAGACTTTTAAGGCAAGTTTCTTTCTTCAAGAGAATTCTTGAAAAATTCCTAGACAATACTGAGAAGTAATAGGGGTCAAAAATGTTTAACAATTGCTTTAGAAAAATTATGGTTCAGTTCAGGTACAAACCAATGTAGCATATGAGATGCAGGTGGTTTTCTCTAGAAACTTTAACTAGAATATTATATTCCAAAGAAAAATATTATTTAAGAAGAGAGTATACAACAGAAAACACTGAAAAGGACACTTTTGGCTAAAAGGCCAGCCTTCAGTTCTCGAAAAAAATCTCTCTCCCCTCCAAAAATCAACAGAAAAGTAAACTGCTGTTTTTCAGTTTTGTTTAATTTTCACTTTAAGTCAGAGATGGTGCAAGTAGAGGACAGGTGTTTTTGCAACAACCACACTGGATTCGTCAAGTGACCTTTCTGCTAAGTAATGTATCAGTTGTGAATGTCAGGAATGACCCCCAGACCCGAAACCTTTGAGATTCCTTCCTTAGTGAAAAAAATAAATAAATAAATAAATAAAAAATAGACAAGTCCCAAGTCCTCAGATCCCTTTGATAAAATAGAAAGCTAAATCTGTATAGCCAAATCTGAGATGGTGAAGAAGCAGAAGTTTTAATTAAACATCCTTTTATGACCTGGTATCAACTCAGTTTTTAATTCAAACTTCTATAGCTGAACTGAGTTTGCAAAGGAAAAAATTGGGAAAATTATAGATGTGCAAAAATGGGTTTAGTAAAACCTGGTTTCTTGTAAATTCTTCCACAGTAGTACTGTAGACTACAGATTATCACATACACTTCAATTGTTTAAGAAAAGTAAGACTGGAGAGAAATCTTGGAAAACCTGGAAAGGAAGCACATATATGGAGTTTTCTGTTCCTACCCCTAATCCATTTGTCTATTTAGAATTAATGCTCTGTAGAAGCAAGGCTAAACTGGTTTTTACACAGACACATGATGCATAGCATGTAAAAAACTACTCAAAGCTGTGATGTCCAGGACCTACAGAAAATTAAAAAAAAATAAGAGATGCCACAAAAATGTTAATATCGCTTGTTTCCCCTTAGAAATACCATGTAGTATTTGATGAGATAGACTAGGAACATACACTAACGTAACGACAACTGCCTATATACTAAGGTTTCTATTTTTAATTATTGTAAGATTAAAAATGCCTCTTTGGCAAATTCTTGCATAGCCAGTTATGAGGGCAGAGGGTGAGTTCAATAGCCTCTCAAGGTTTTTACAAGGATGACAAATGATGAACTTACCTTAACGAGTGGCGTAATAGGCATTTCTGTAATTATATATTTTATGTTTCCTGTGCCCCTGAAATAGCTTCCTTGCTTAATGCATAGATTACCCACCGATATTCATGTCATTTCTATACACCACCATCAAACAGACTATAGACTTTCATGGCCCAAACATCAGTGGTTGTATTTAATGACTGTAGTGTCAGGCTCCTTGCTTACACAGGTTTCAATAAATAAAAGATAGTACCTGCCTCTCAGGAAGTTATGTTCATATTGTCAACACCTCTGCCTATTTGAAAGCCAGCTACTGACATGAGCATTCCCTTATTCTGTACTAGGCCCTCAGTAAGCTAACACAGAATGGTAACACAAAACCCTACTCGTTTTTGTGAATATAATCATTATGTAATCTTTTTCTCAACCATTTTATTTAATGTAACTTTTTAATGGTTAGGTGACCTTTGAGGAGATAATGTGTTTTACAAAACTCAGCACATGAAGTTTATAAAACTTAAATGAAAGTAAATCTGACCCTATTAAGGAGATCACATATTTTTCAGTATAATTTTATGTTTCCAGTAGAAATCAATTTGTGCTTTGAAACCTGTAGAAAAGGAACATAAATACAGTTCTCCCCTTCTGCTAATCTCATTTTTCTCTCTATAAAAAAATCCAGAATTTTTGTTTAAAATTCTCACATTTACGCTAATAACTAACTTTATGGTAAAACAGAATTTAAGTTCTGCACCCTTTTACATTTTCAGAGTTTTTCCATCAATTTGTATTTTCTTACCTACCATATTGTCCTGGATTGGGCTGGGATAGAGTTAATTTTCTTCCTAGTAGCTGGTGTAGTGCTGAATTTCGGATTTAGGATAAGAATAATTTTGGTAACACACTGATGTATTAGTCGTAGCCAAGCAATATTTACACTAAGGCAAGGACTTTTCAGCTTGTCATACTGCCCCACCAGCAAGGAGGCTGGGAACGCACAAGAAGCTGGGAAGGGACTCAGCCAGGGAAGCTGACCCAAATTGGCCAAAGAGATATTTCATACCATATGAAGTCATGCTGAACAATAAAACTGGGGGGAGTTGGCTCAGGTGTGTCAGGGCTACTGTGCCAGTCAGCCTGGGGTCTGACTCAGCACTGGTCAGAGAGTGGTGAGCAATAGCATTATGCATCACTTGTTTTGTATATTCTTTTATCATTATTATTACTACTTTCCTTTCCTTTTCTGTCCTATTACACTGCCTTTATCTCAACTCATGAGTTTTATCTTTTTTCTGATTCACTCCCCCATCCCACTGGACAGCAGGGAGCAAACTGCTGTGTGGTGTTTAGCTGCCTGCCTGGTTAAACCACAACACATATGCAAAGAGAATATTAATGATAAATGAAGTACACCCAAACAGGCAATTTAATAATTTTTAAAATTTTCTCCTAGTATTGATCATGACCCAAAGATCTGTGACTATTTCCTAAAACTAGGAAACAACAAAATCAGAAGAAATACATGAGGAAACGCATAGAAATTTGAAATATTTTATTTTTATATATATATGAAATTGTGGTAGAATTTTATTTCCATGAGAGAAATTATATGCAATAGTTATAAAACAGATTTTATATTTTTTTTTGATAAATAAGCTGGACTTAATGTAAGAGGTCATAAAGAGCTGGCATGCTGGCTGCCACACCAGCCCTGTAAAGGTTCTAGCTCCTTCACCAGTGAAGAAGGGCAATTTGGTGTCTCGGGCACCCTGAGGGAGAACCATCCTCAAGCCCCAATAGCAATGACACACATGACAGCCTTGCAGAACAGCACAGTCATTCCAGGACCTATCAAATACCTGTTATATCCGGTGTCTTTGATCTCACTTCATTCTGTAGGACTAGGTATCCCTTCAAGATCTTATTCAGAATACCACCCAACTCAGGAAAAAAAAAGAAATATTGCAATTAAGTTCATAAGAATGAACATGTTAATATTAGAGTATTTGTGAATACTGTAAAGAAAAGTACTTAAAGTTAACCTGTATGAAAATTAACTGAACAAAAAAGAAGCATCTAATTTGAAATTAAGACTGAAAACTAGAAGGAAAACATCAGTTTTTAAGACAAGAAAGGAGCCTCAGGGATCAACCAGGGTAGGTGGAAGCCATAATTTGAAATACATTGAAGGGGGTACACTTGAAGTGCTCTATATTTATGATATTAATTTTTATCCAAAAATATTTCTAGGACAAAAAATGTTTGAACAGAATAAAAGCTATTCAATATTACTTTAATGTGTAGACATAGCCACCAGTAGTTTTTAAATAGAAAAAGAACTTCAGAAATCACCAAAATCAGATTAGAACATCAGAACAGAAAATCTATCTGTTTTGCAATATAATATTTTGTAAAAGGAAAAGCCGCCATTGATCCACATATATTTATGGATAATTTCATGCTGCATTTTCAACCTAAAATGTATAAGCATCCGGTCTATAAGTTACCTTTTTTCCCTAAAAAGGAAGTACTTCACAACATTCAATGTAAACCAAAAATAAATCCCAAAGACAATTACAGACATTTTTTAATAAGTTCCATAATTCAACCAGAGTTCATTTTCTACCAGAACTGTTTTGATCCTTCTAGAAACAAATGTGCAATTGGATCCTATTTCATTATAATCTTCCTGCTAGTTAAGAGAGGAAGAGGGATGGGTTTTTGTTTGGGGTTTTTTGTTTTTACAGGTTCCTCCTCCCCACAGCACCCATAATGAAATTTATACTTTCACTCAACAGCTCAGGATTAGGGAACCAAGGATAAAAGACAGAGGTATAGATCCTCTGTTTAAATAGAGACAGGGATTCACAACATCCAGGCCTTCTAATTTGAACCCAAATCATATAATTTTGAAGATACATTATGGTATATTTTCAGACAAATGGAGAACATTGTTTATTGAGTCTGTTCCACAGGTCTAAAAGGGGCTGCAACAGACAAATCATTAGTAACAGGAACCGAGTCAGCTCTTCAACTTCTGTTACAAGATCCAGCATATATTTCTTTAGGTTTGTGGTATGCCATAAATACAATGGTGACCAGCAAATTCTAGAAGACTTCTACTGGGCTAACTAAATTTAACTAGGAAAAAGAATTTCGTACACGCCATAACATCAATTTATCTACATAAAACTTATCAAGCTCTTCGCATACCTAGTCTACAGTGTTTAAGGACACACAAAGTGAACTGGAATTTTTTATGAACATTATGAAAATATTCAAAATTATCTTTTACTTCCCAAATAAAAAATGGTTGAAAATCTAAGGAAATTAGAAGAAGAGCTTGAATAAATGGAGCAATTAGATATTTTTCTAATTCAACTCCCAAGCTTCAAAATATTTAAGTGACTGCAAGTGAAGAGAGAATTGTTTAAAATTTCCTTTCCTGCACTTAAATACTTATAAAACACCCACATGCAGCTTAGAAGTGGGCTGATAAAAGTATCAACCCTTTCCCTTTCTATGGAAGCTTAAGAAAGAGAAAAAATTGTCCATAATTCTTCCCCAAATTAAGGCACAAGAAAGGCCTTTTTAGTTTTTAAAGCTATTAAAAAACAGACCTTCTTGATATTGTTTCTCTCCCTTGAAACAAGCTTGGAATGCCTCTTAAGACACTGACTTCATCCCTGGTCTAAAAATAATTTTCTTACTGTGTTTTTCCTGTCATTTTCTTCTACTCCGAAGCAGCTAAACTCTGTAATGTATAAGACAAAAACTATGCTGTATGAAGGAAATTCTGAGTTTATTTATTACTTATTTATCCCTTATACCTCAGAGAATTCAACAGTCTTTAAATATATAAAATGCTACTGAAAAATTGAAAAGAATCACCTCCCTTTCTTCAGTGGACAAATATAACAGCAGCCAAGGATATTTAAACTTTAGGAAAAACTCCCAAACAAGACAGACAGTGAAGACTGCATGAGAATAGACTGTGTGCAAGAAGGCTTAAAAAGACATTGGAAGAGCAGAGCTGGTTCTTTTTCAGGTGTGGCAGAAAAAGAAATCTTCTATGACAAAGTGACTCACTTGGTGGATGAAGGAAAGACTGTGGATGTTATTTACCTAGACTTTAGCAAGGCCTTTGACACAGTGTCCCACAGGATTCTTCTGGAAAAACTGGCTGCTCATGGCTTAGATGGGTATACTCTCCGCTGGGTTAAAAACTGGCTGGAGGGCTGAGCCCAGAGAGTGGTGGTAAATGGAGCGAAGTCCAGTTGGCGACCGGTCACGAGTGGTGTCCCACAGGGCTCAGTACTGGGGCCGGTTCTCTTCAACATCTTTATCAATGATCTGGACGAGGGGATCGAGTGCACCCTCAGCAAATTTGCAGACGACACCAAATTGGGTGGGAGTGTTGATCTGCTGGAGGGTAGAGAGGCTCTGCAGAGGGATCTCGACAGGCTGGATGGATGGGCTGAGACCAACGGGATGAGGTTCAACAAGGCCAAGTGCAGGGTCTTGCACTTCGGTCACAACAACCCCAGGCAGCGCTACAGGCTGGGGGCAGAGTGGCTGGAGAGCTGCCTGGCAGAAAAGGACCTGGGGGTGTTGGTCGACTGTCGGCTGAACATGAGCCAGCAGTGTGCCCAGGTGGCCAAGAAGGCCAACAGCATCCTGGCCTGTATCAGGAACAGTGTGGCGAGTAGGGCCCGAGAAGTGATCATCCCCCTGTACTCGGCACTGGTGAGACCCCACCTCGAGTACTGTGTCCAGTTTTGGGCCCCCCACCACAAGAGGGACATTGAGGTGCTGGAGCAGGTCCAGAGAAGGGCAACGAAGCTGGTGAGGGGTCTGGAGCACAAGTCTTATGAGGAGAGGCTGAGGGAGCTGGGGTTGTTCAGTCTGGGGAAGAGGAGACTGAGGGGCGACCTTATAGCTCTGTACAAGTACCTGAAAGGAGGGTGTAGAGAGACGGGGGTCGGTCTCTTCTCCCAAGTTACAGATGTCAGGACAAGGGGCAATGGCTTCAAATTACGCCAGGGGAAGTTCAGGTTAGATATTAGGAAACATTTCTTTACTGAAAGGGTTGTCAGGCATTGGAATGGGCTGACCAGGGATGTGGTGGAGTCACCATCCCTGAAGGTATTTAAGAAACGTGTAGACATGGTTCTTCAGGGCATGCTCTAGTGCCCAAGATTATTGGTTTGTCGTGGGCTGCTGAGTGGGTGGGTGATGGGTTTTTTTGGTTTGGTTGTTGTTGTGTGTTTAGGTGTTGGGTGGTGTGGTGTTTTTTTTTTTGTTGTTTTTGTTTTTTGGTTTTTTTTGTTGGTTTTTTTTGTTTTTTTTTTTTTTTGGTGGTTGGACTCGATGATCTCTGAGGTCCCTTCCAACCCCCACAATTCTGTGATTCTGTGATATAAAGAAATATCCAGTTATGTGCTGACGCCCACAAAATAAACTGACCGAACTATGCTTCTTCTCCATCAGTCTTTGGTAATCCACTATGCCATACCAAAAGAACTTTCCTATTTCAGGCACAGGATGTATCTTGACACCTTTGATGTCCAAGTCAAACTCATCTTCCAGAAAAGAACATTGACAAAAATTCTGTCAGGAAGGCATGAGTCCAAGACTGAAGCTGAGAACAGCATTTTAGCACTTGCTTCTGGTTTGAGAGGAACTTCCTTGACAGCTCCTTCGCTTGAAGGAAGAAATGTCTTCTCTTCATTGAAGACATTTCAAGTTTTTATTTTTTCTTTAAACCTTCCAGGCTTGTAAAAGAAACTGTGAAGTGAAGCCAAAAAAGCTGTTCCAGCAATAACAAAAGGAGGGACTGGCAGACAGCACAAGGATTCCCTTGTGTATTTGATCTCTTTCTGATCCCTTGTTTGCTCCCATCCTCCTATCTTGCATTTTTATTTTCCCCTACTCCTGCCAGTTTCAGTTTGCTATGACTTTTTTTTTAAAAAAAACACACGCTCTCTTCCTTCACAATAGTAAAAATAATAACTGTGCATATATTTTGTCCTTTTTTTCTTGACAAAAGAGTTCTGAGGTAAGTTGATAACACAAAAATAAAGATATTTTGCTATTCTTTACTCACAGAGTACTTGGATTCAAAGAACGGTTGGGTTGATCTGGAGACCACTCTTAACACTATTAGTCTTCTTTTTTCTTCAGCAGTCTTCAACCCAACAGAGTTAATCAAGCTCCACTTTCATTCTAGATTCTAAAGTTGTCTTCAAACTCTGAAATGCCAATTAGTCAAAACAGTATATTGAAGACTGGACTCCAGATACGTGTAAGTTAATTAGACCAAGTTTTTAAAACAATAATGTTTTAAAGATTTCCTCTTCAGCCACTGCTGCAGGCACTAATGCTATGACATTTGAAATGCTAGAATTGTTTTAAGTAGGTTTTTAGATAATCTAAAGGAAGTTCAGCACCTTTTGAAGTCTACATATTCAGAAATAAGAATATTAACCCTTTTTAAAACACATAATTTCTACGTAATCAAATGAAAGTCACTAAAAGAACTGAAGCCTCTGAGCTGTTAATTCTTTCCATTATGTCATATCTCACTGAAATAATTTTCATCAAACACTAGGAAAATATTTCTTTGTGACAAACATTTTCAGATCTCAGAATTGAGTGGTAATAATCTTAACTGATTGAAGACTGTTTAGTGACTAAATTATATTTCAGTACCAGCAGAAGTTTTCTGGGCAAAAAGTACTTGAGATATGACAAAAGAAGCCATTATGACTGGTTAGAACAAAACTCTCATAAGATTGAAACTTCCCTGTTTAACAGAACTTTTACTTCTTACATTCAAAAGCCACTGTTCATCTTGCAGGAAAGATATTTCTATTTTACATGGCAGTTTCGTTTTCATTCTATTTTTGAGCAAACATGGGATGAAAGGACATTAGTTACCTTTCTGCATATTTTATAGCAAAATAAAATTAAAATAGAGTAATAAGTTGAGGCCTAAGATACGAGACCATTATTGTTGTCGCAGGAACACTAAATGTTGACTATTGAACCTTACATTAAAATTATTCCATTTTCTTCACAAAACTTATGCATATTAAAAAAATAAATTACAAAATCCCAAATCAAACAACCAGACACTTATTACTTCTAATTATTTGTTATTTATCTGAACTTTCTCATGAATAAACGAATCTGTTACACTTGTACAATATTTTAAGGGGAATGCATAGAAAACTTTCTTATCTTTAAAAAAAAAAAACAAAACACTAAGAAAAAAAAAGACTTCACTGCTTTTTTGCATCTTAAAGGAAGTAATTTTTTTAACCTTAACTCATAATTAAAATTTATACTGTTAGGGAATACAACAGTTTACATAATTTTTTTTAGAGATCTTAGTGTTCAGACAGTTGTCGAAGTACTGTAATTGATATTACTTGAAAACAGAGCAACAAATATGACCCTCTGCCTTAGGATTTAATTGTACTAAAGAATTCTTGCCTCCTTCTGTCTTGTGCATAAAAAAAATATGATGAAGTGAGGATTATGAAGTGAATAAAACAGTATTATGGCTGTGACTCTTGCAGTGAAAAAGTACCATGAACTGTTTTGATTTGCACAGAGGTTGTTGTATCTTGACTTCTTTTTCCAGAAAGCTTTTTCTTTCACTTAGAATGACCAAACTGAAACCAATTCCTACAGTTCCATAAAATAGTAATCAGCGGTTTGTCTTCTCTCTCTGTTTGTCTTTGTGTTTTGAACAGCATAGGGTTGGGTTCTTTTATTTGTAACAGAAGCCACAGTTTCCTTATTTATGATTTGCATATTCCACAAACAATAATTTGCATCAGCTCTAAGATCTGATCAGCTTTTTTTAATTATTACTCTTTTTTGTTGTTGTTGTTTTCAAGCTCCGAGACTGGAAAACAACTCTCAAGCCAGACCCATCAGAGAGTTTAACTATATAGAGAAATATATTCTGTAATGTACCAGCTATACTTCCATTTCCTTTAGCCACAAACACAAGGGAAGAGTTGTGAGTGAAGGGGCAGTTTCTCTACTTAGGTATTCCAGCAGTTCTTTTGAGGCCTGCGACAGACAGTATTAGAACAATTTGGAAGTTTACTGAAGATCTAGAATAGGACTGTTGGAGCATACAAAACTGCTGTAGGAAATAAGAATTCAAATTGTTGCTGATTGCATATTGAATGTCAGTCAACATATATATACTCTTGCATACTCTTTCTTGTTGGGTTGACTTTTTTGTCCCCCCTTTGCCAATACTTACAAATATTCAAGCTATTGTCTGAACTACAACACACAAGCCTCTACTGAATGGATAAAGCAGTTGTCAGCTACAGGAGTTAATGGAATTGTGTTTTACTGGGAGAAGTAAATATGCAGAATCTTCACTGTCACGCAAAAGGAAAACACACCTGGATCAAATTGATGAGTCTTCTATAAATACAGCTGCAAGTACCTTTAGACATCATACTGTAATTGCATGGTTCATGAGAGCAGAGGAAGCAAAAATATTGTGGTTTACACTCATGTCTATTTAGATTCAGCAACAGCATGCTCAGTCTCTGTAAACATTAAAAAAAAAAAAGCAACCCTCATTTTTTCCCTTGAGAAGTTGTTAACATTTCAGTGAGAAGTTGGTCTAAGATTGTGAATACTGATGTTAACCTTACAAAAACCGCTGCCTTTTGTATATTGAGAATAGCCATCAGTAATGACTGTTTAAGGTTGCATGCATTTTTTTTCTTGCTGATATTTTACTAAAACAATAAAGATAGATGTGTATATGTATTCTCACTGGGCTATGAAAGGCCAGACAAAGATTTTATTACTGGAAACAACTGTTTACCAAACACATCAGAAGGATTTGGAGATGTATAAGCAATTGTAATTTTCTTCCAAACAAAAAAAGTTCTTTCCATTATTTACCATTTAACTAAAATAATGGTGTCTAATGGTGTCTGTAGAAACACATTAAATGTTAGCGTTGAGATTTTTTTTTATTTTCCCAGTCAACATTTTTGTGACTGTAGCAAGCTTCTTAGACGTTTTTCAAGATGAACTCTGGTTAATCTGCATTTGTTTTATTGTACTTATCATCTCACGTAAGCTTGTTATCAAAGTATATGAAAGAATTGCCATTGCATATCTTTCTCATCCAGATATATTTTTTTAGCATATGAGTGCTCCAACAAATGGAATAATCCTAAGAGAAATCTGGGAAAAAAATGCTGATTTTCTGCATTTATGCAGGAGCCAGAGCACACAATTCCAGAACAACTTAGATTCTCTGCCACAACAGTCAGGTTGAACATGAGAGACATAAGAATACAAGAAAGACATCACAAACATAAGATCTTATGTTAGAACATAATCTCAAATGCTTGTGAGAGGCAGTCCGTGAAGGAGAGAAGAGTTCCGATTGGTTTTGTGACAGTTTGGCAGGTGAGATGAGAAAGTTGGAATCAACTGTGTTGCACAAAAATACAGATCAAACAGTATTGATAGATCAAAATAGAACCACTCAATCAATCACAGCCCTCTACTCCAGAGTGCAAAGTGACTGTCATATTAAACAAGCCACTCCACCAAGAGAAAGCAAAAGTTAAGACAGAGGAGTTAGGTGCTCCACCAGCGAACTACACTGTCTCTGCACCTACAAGCAATTATTCGCCATGTGAAAAAAAATAATATTATTATTCTTCCTTTCACCAACTATTGCTTTTCATGCACTTGAAGTCAGTTGACTGTCATTTAAAAAAAAAAATAATAATCTGTTCTTGTTGCAGATGAAACTAAACAGATACAATCATATATTTCAGCTTTATATGGAATTTAAGTTATAGGTTTTCAAACAAAAAGATGTTGAAAGAAACACTCAAAGTTTAGAAACATGAACTTAACTATGTTGTTTTCCAGGCTGAGAATTTGATACTAGATTAGATTACAATTATGTGCCAGAAAAAAATTAGGTCTGGGCAGGTGGTGGTAGAAGCATCTTGCCAAAACAAAAAGAATTCAATGAAGCCACAGACATAGTATATAAAGGGGACCAGTTCTAGTAGCATGGACACAAAAGAATCCAAATTAAAGCGTTGAAGATGAACTTCAAGGGAAATGGGAACAGCAGGGGCAATAAATGATGATATGATGATCCATCCCATGAGGTAACAAATGCTACAGCTGCAGCACTGTATATGTAAGGAGACAGAGTGGGGAGAAGAGAGAAAACTCTCTACACAGTTTGCATCATTTTGCAAAGAAGATCCCAGCTGCACAACTATTATTCTTAGAGGAAGTCTTCACCTTTTCTAAGAGTAGTTTGGGTTGTAGGTTTTTTTTTCTATGCAACCCATGAATGTAACTATCAGCTTGAAAGCAAGTGAAGCATTTCTGAATGCATGTCTATCCAGCTGAAAATCTTGTGCCTACAGCTGTACCAGAAGGTTAGAGGAAGTAGAAAAAAAGAAGTAAACAACTCCTTTCCCATTGAATGAATACTTGAATTAAACAAATAAATAATTGGGAAACATATTTTCACCTCAGCAGTACCTTTTGACACCACCAAAAGAGGTGCCAGAGTGACACACTGTTTTCAGAATGAGTTAGCTCATGCCTTGAAAGCAAACTAGTACCCCAGATTGTTGTGCATGTTGATTATGGCACCTTACAACTTTCACCAAAAACAATAAAACATGCAAAAAATCTGAGACAATACACACATGTTAAACAGAAACTCATGTTGTACAATGCTGACCAATGAGAATTCATTCTATAGTTGAAGTGAGTATTTTCAGGCCCCTTAACTTTCATCAGAAAGATCTGAGTTTTTGTACTTAAAAAAACAAAAGCAAAAGCTTCCTTTGTGCTGTAAAATATAATTGCATTCCAAGGTAGCACAAAAAACAAGCTACAGAACTACACAAATGGTATCAGATTTAAAAAGGTTTAAAGTATAAAATAAATTTAAAACTTTTGCCAATTTTGTATTATAAATAGCCAATTTATTGGCTAGTGCTACTTATTTTATCAGTGCTACTTATACCAGCACTGGAAGACTGTGGCATAGATTTCTTGAGGAGTCTCAGCCCATTCAAGTCCAAAACACACTGGGATGTTTCCAAGAGCACTGAGAAAGCTGGCTGATGGTAATGCAAGGCTGCTCTAGATCACATTTGAAAGGAGAGACCTGGAAAGGTCTTGATGACTGGGAAAAAGCATAGGTTTCATCCATCTTCACAAAGTACAAAAGGAATAATGCAAGGAAATACAAGCTGGTCAGGCTTGCCACATCAGCCTGAAAAAAATGACAGAACATGTCCTCATGGAAAATATTTCTGATTTCCTGAAGGAGAAGGCAGTTTTGAATAGCCATCACAGGCTTGTCAAAAGTGAATTGGGCTTGATCAACTCGATTACCCTCTATGATGAAATAATTGGATTTTTGGATTAGGACAGAGTAGTGCACATTGCCTACCTTAACTTGCAACATGGATACAAGTGTTCTGTGGGAGAAATGTTGATATTACTGTCTGGATGTGTGAAAAAAAAAAAAAAAAAGGCTGAATCATGTATTTTAAAGGGTAGGAGTGAATGGGCCACACTCTACTTTATAAGGCCAATTATAAGTGGTGTTCCTTAGGGTTTTCTCTGGGACCTACAAGGTGTAATATCTTTATAAGTGACCTGACCAAGAGTGAATGCACCTAATCAAGCTTTGTGTTGCAAAACGGGAAGTATAGTCAATATGCTCAAGGACAGAGTTATCCTTCAAAAGCACCTAGACAGGCTGGAGAAAATAGGTCATAAAATTCAACAAGGATGAATGCACAGTCCTGTGCCTGGAATGCATTAACCCTCTGCAATGGTCAAAGATAGAGCAGACTGGCTAGAGAGCAAATGTGCGAAAAATAGATAGAGGTCCTGGCGGACAGGAAGCTGAACAAGCAGTGCATGCCAGCAGAGCAGAAGATTAGCTTTTAGAATTGGCTGTGTCAACAGAGGTGTAGTCAGGAGATTAACAGAAGTTATTTCACTTTACTCAACATGCTTTTGATCCCATTTCGTATACCTTAGAACACTCTGTCCGGTTTTTGGCCCTGAGTACAAGAAAAAGTATTGATAACTGGAACAAGTTGGTTGGGAGTTGGAGAACATTTTCTGTAAGGAAAAGCTGAGGAATCTGGGCTTGTTAGCCTGGAGAAGAGATGACTTTGAGCTATCTGTTTGTACGCATGGGAAGATCATCAGGAATACACAAACAGTATTGTTTCTGCACAATTGTGCCTGGCAAGGGGATGAGAGACAATAGGCATAAATTGATGCAAGAGAGATTCAGGTTGGATATAAGGAAAAAATCCCATGAGGACAGGCAAGCAGTGCAACAGGTTTCCCAGAGAGGCCCTGCAGGCCTCTACAGGTTTTCCAGGATGTCACTGGAGAATGCCCTGACCAGCCTGGTCTAATCCCAGAGCCAACCTTATTTGACTAGACACCTGCGTCCCTTCCAGCTTTACTGTGTGTTTGAAGTCATGAGTTAGAAAAGTTAGCCCTTTATCCAAGGAAGAATTAAAAGGTACTTTCTCCTTACATTCATAAAAAAATGCATTCAAAGTTTTGCAAAAGTTAACAGACTCAAGGGAAGAGCATAAACAATCACAGGGTGAAGCACACTGAGTACTCTGATGTGAAGAAAAGTTAGTTGCATTTTAGGATTAAGGGGATGGCTAAATGGCCAAATTGCTTTTATTCTACACTAAAAACATTGATCAATACATCTGTTCCACTAGATGAATGCCGTTGCAAACTTAACTTTCCACAGTGTTCTTACATTCAAAATTTTTCAAAATTTTATGGCTGTGGTTGTATCTTTAAGCATAGGTCTGATTTTTACCATTTACCACAATTGTCTTA
The DNA here is from genome assembly GCF_001431845.1 of Calidris pugnax. Taxonomy (NCBI): domain Eukaryota; kingdom Metazoa; phylum Chordata; class Aves; order Charadriiformes; family Scolopacidae; genus Calidris; species Calidris pugnax. Next base: position 11,606,904 of record NW_015090805.1, on the reverse strand, counting down.
AGTATCATCTCTGGTAATTGATTTTCTTCTTTCATCTGCTTGTGAATAGATATTGCCTAAACTGACTGATATAATTAGTGTTTTCACCAGTACAAAAATAATTTATTGTTGTGCTATTTATAAGAATTGAAAGAATCAGTTCCTCCTGCCATACCAGGAACATACCTCTTAGTGGTCAGGGTCCATACATGTTAGACTTTTTGCTTGTCAACTCAACATACCGGAGACCATTATTTTTGTTTAATACTTAAAAAAAAAAAGCTCAGTAACCTTTACTCACCCACAGAGAACAGGATGCATAGAGAAACCATTATGATTGTACAAGAAATAATGGAAAACAAATTTCTTCTGAAATAAGTGTAGCTTTGCACTGTATCTGTGTAAATGCTTTGAACATTTTTAAAACTAAACTGAACTCCTACAGAGACTTTACATTTAGAAACAACAAACAGCAATACTACAGGTTCAAGGACAATACAGAACTATCCACACATACATACACACAAAAGCCACCTATGTCCTCCAGCATCTCCTCTCTGGAAGGGTATGCTTTTTTTTATGTTACTACATCAACAAGGAAAATACCCATAAAGTATATCAGTCCATCAAATTTGAAAATGGATAATAGTACAAGTGTCTTTCAAACACACCTTCAATTTTCACCATGTTCTTCCAAAAATCAGAATATGTTGGAAGGTTAGAGTTGTTTGGTTTTTTTATTCCCCTTTCTATAGCACATTATGAAAAATCTGCAGTTCAACTCCATCAAGAACTTACAATTTCAGAGTCTGATAGTAAGTCCTTTGAGCCCCCAAAGTGTTTAACAGAAGTTACCATTTCACCTTACATCTACCTTCCTCCCCTCATGACTATGCTCTCTATGGTTCTACTGCCAGAGACTGCCTTTGGATCACCCCTCTTATGTCATTTGTCAAAGTAATTTAAAGTAGGTTCAGAAATTCTACACACAACTATAATTATTATCAATCATACCCAACAATTGGAATAACTTTTTATTATAGAGAATCAGCTCGCATACCTCTAGTAATCTGGCTAGAACACAGTCAAAACAGCTGAAGACACTATGCCATCCTTCAACTGCTTTTTGCCTTGTTAGCACAATCACTTGCTCATTTGCAAACATACAATTTGGACCTGCACAGCTGCTCCTCAGTCCCCATAATCCATTCTTGTGTTCTTAAGGGAATAAACCAAAAGCTCCTCCTGCAGAAATCACTGAATTATCTCCCCCTTTTTGCTTGCAAGCAGGTGGCACCACTCACAGGTCTAATCAATTCAGCCTCATTCATGAATAAACTTAAATATAAGTCATCATGCTTTGGGAAAAAAGGGGCTCAAGTTGTACTACAGGGCCCTCACTGTCAGGGACTTCTTGATATTATCAAAATTTGAATTACTATTTTCATAACAGTTGGCTTATTACTGCTGAAATTTTACCTTTGTTAGGAAAATTTTATTCTTAGCACACTCACCTCCTTTTAAAGTTACCTTCTCAACCCTTAATTGCCTAGGGACACAGTGGAACCGGTGTTCAGAGGTGTTCTCTATTGAAAATCAGAACCTCTGATCTTCACCTCACTTAAATCCTCAAACTGTAGAATTTCTATAGACTGTGTAGAGTCTTCTGATGAAGAATGATGGTTCATTAACCTACTTAAAATCTTCTAACATAATGTGATTAACTCAGTTTTGCCATGCAGATTGCATTGCTCCACACCCAAAACTTTTTAGCCTGTGATTCCAGGAAGCAAGGAACTAGCCATTTGGTGGTTCCATTTTTTGTGTGTTCGTATGTTCGTATGTTTTTTCCTGGTTCATCTGGTTTTCTCATCTCAAAAGCACTGACTGTTACTTGCCCCTGTGGAAATCCAGCCTCTAATTAGTATGAACTTGCAGGTGTAGCTGTGAAAACATCCGCACCTAGAATACTAGTTCTAAGAAGCCTCAGTACTCTTAGCCAAGGAGTTGTTTGTGTTAATTTTTCAGGCAATGCTCTTCTCACATCATGAAATGAAATACTAGTTATTCCAGTCTGTCTGTGCCTACCAAATGCACATGACACTATCTGTCTTGATATTTCTTAAACCTGAAGAAGATGAGCATGCATATGAACTGCTTTGCTTTTAACAAACACATTTATCCAGGACATTTTTTTGAATCAGTCTTTTATCTAGTATGTTCTCCATCTCTTGATGTTTCTACCAAGTCTGTCTGTCTCAATGAAGAACAACACTGACAAATTAAATTAGAATCTTGGAATTAATTTAGTTGCTGCAAATGTTGCAATGAAATTGATTCCTTTGCTATGAACCAGCTGTAGCCATTAGCCTGATGCTTTACAATTGTTTCTACTCTTAAATTGGCTTAATAAACTGTCGATTGGGCATATTTTACCTGTCACATTTGTTTACATTGTTTAAAGTGATCAGACTTGGTGCAGATCCCACACTGATATAATGAAGTAAAGGATTTGAAAAAGAACATTTTTATTATTATATATTTATTTTTAGTCTTTGTAACTAAGCTTTTCCCTGTCTAATTTATAAAATAACCATATAATTAACAATTGCTATTCATATTTTCACCCTTTCCTTCACTCCCACAGAATGACTAAAATCATTAAGATGATAACTTTTAAAAAGCTCTTCCCACTGATAAAATCTCTGGGCACTTACAGCTCTGAGTTTGTTGTAATTGCAGTACTACTCCAAAATTCTAAAGGCACTTGAGCTAATAAACTCATTAACATGAAACAGCTATCAAGAGACAAGGTTCATAAAGGCACATTTTATTTAATTCTTCTTTTCGTTGCAATAAGATGAAGTTGAATTGATTCCCTGTATTCTTGATAGCAACCAATAACAGCTTTCCAATATATCCACCAGAAAAATATGTAATTCTTAAGTTCTTTTGAAATAGTTCTTGCTATTTCTTACCTACAGTATGAACAAGAACATTCAGTGATATAATTAGGCAATAAAGGCATTTTTATTCTTAACCTAATTTTACCAACATTGGTTAGCTGTTGCCCATGAATAAACTGGAGAACTCCTATATGTAAACTAATTTTTCAGATACAGTAAATAGTATCAGTGTTTCAGTGTTTTCCTAAAGAATTATTGGTGAAGTCATTCAGATTAGTTGCATATTTCATATCACATGGTCCATGACGTGTTCCTGATATATTTTCCATGCACCCTATGCACATCAAGAAGGCAGGGGAGAAGGACATGTATCCAAATCAAACACACAATCATACAAAGAGCCTAATTACACACATAGCTTTTGGGGTAGCATGATCTGCCATATTTCATACTGTCTATTACATTTTATTTATATTTGATCAGTTTATTCAGTCAGCCTCACCTCTGTTCCCGGTGAGATCACAGAGGAGATCCTCCTGAAGACATGTCCAAAGATAAGGAAAATGGGGAGGCAATTAGAGACAGCCAACATGACTTCACCAAGGGGAAGTCATAACTGACTAAATTAATAGTGCAATGCTTCTATTTTCATAGTCATCAAGTCTTTTTAAGGGCAACCTTATCTCCTCAATGAAATGAAAACACAGCTTAAGTGAGTAATTTTAATGAAGATATTAAATACTTCTTTATACTTATATTGTAAATAAATTAATAAAACTTGTCTGTAGTTTAGATGCTAATATACACTACATCTTCAAAGTAAGCCATAATTGTAAAAGCCTTGGGAAGACAGTTGTTTGGTACTGAGAAGGACCTAAGTGCCAGCGTGTTCTTCTAAATTAAATGAAAGCTCATGTATTCAGCAGGGGGAAAAGAACAAAAAAGAGTCTTGTCATTAAAACAAGACCCAACAAAACAAACGGATGCAGATCGACCCAGCTGTAACAAAGATCCTCATCTGTACTCAGAAATGCCTGCACATGAACCAGGGTTTTATAACTGTATCGGAATTATAAGTTTCCATCTTGTTTCTTTCATTGGTTTCCTTTGCTGTTATCTGTGCTGGGTTATACTGGGCAAGAATTTAAAAAAAAATATTTCATCTTTTGCTGTGGCTGTAGAAGTTACTCAGACTTGTAGAGATGTGCCACTCTACATGTACAGAAATTTCCAGGGATATACTTTTTTTTTTCATTTATATTACGTCAGTACATTTTTTTTAAAATTTAAATTGATTAAAAACAAGGAACCATTAATTATTTTGTAGTGGGATTTAAGGCATTAAAACTGAGTTGTTTTCTTAGTGTGGTGAATTTTTACAATCTCACTGTAAAAATTTCTTTCTAGATATCTGTAACTTTTATTTTCCAAGATAATGAATAAATACATGATGTTTGCTTTTTCTGTCTTCTACAAACCAAAGATATTCTAAATTAGTTTGCAATTTACACATCCAAGACAACAAACAACATCTTTGGGGGACTCTTAGTCTGTTTAAAGTGTATTTGTTTAGTGTGTCTTCTCGTCATTTCAAGTCTTATATCTCCAAAGAATCTTCTTCATTTTAGATTACTCTGGGCATGCATCTGAGGAATTGAATAGACTGAGGTCTTTAACTTCTAAATTCTTGTTATTTTGTCCACAAACTCACATTAGTGAAGACAGCTAAAAGTTACATGAAGGTCTATTCAACCTGGAAGTACAGCACAGTGCCAGAACAATGTCTTGATCTTCCTAAAGGCCTAATCCATAGAAAAAAGAAGGAAGAATGTGAACCTTCTGTCATTTAGATAATGAAGGCACTGACAATGATTTACTCGTCCAAGTAGTTTTGGACTGCTGTGTTACTTCACCCTGTAATATCATCCATCTATCCTCTAAATTTACTCATATACAGTGCTCCTCTGCAAAAGATTATTTTGCTAAACATTTTCAGAGGTGGTTGTTATCACAGATGAGCCTAACCTGGATGCAAGCACTGCAGTTTCTTGCATTCTTCTGCCCAGATTAAGAACTGTGGATCCAAGTTCCCTTACCTACCACAAAATTCAAATTCAGGTCCAGTCTTTAATTTATATTGTCACAAATAAATGTTTTATTTTGCTGAAGTATTTCTTCTCTCTTTGTAACAGGGAATAATTAAACAGTAGAGATGAGATATCTGTAAATTCTACAAATGAAATTATTTAACTTGTAAATTAAATTGAACTAGCACATTTCTTTCAATTTTAAGACAAAATATTATTAGCTTTTGTTCCCAAATTGATTGCTAGTGTTTTATAGATAAGATAATGAATCATAATGAGTATTTCTAATCTATTTCAGCCAATGCAATCATTCTAGTGACTGTTAAAAATCTTTAGACCTAATCTAGTAAAAAATATATACAGTTAGGTAAAAGGCAATAGAGTAGATGAACAGCTGTAATAAACCTTCAAATGACAATTTGTAAGACGTGTTTGACATTGTCTGTTGAATATTTCCCTCTTAGATTTCAAACTTTCAAACTCATATATGCATTCACAGGCCATCATCTTGTCTGCGTATCACTACAGTGACTGTTGCCATTATATAGCATAACTACATTTACAGGTATACAGCATATGGCAAGAACAGAGCTCTTAAAATAAGGTGGTGTGATTACGCTAAGATGAAGAATAAGGTTTTTTTTCCTTGTAATTAAATAAAAGATAACCCAAAATTTCTCCTAAAAATGTCATCAAAATAGTTGTCACTAATATTCATCATCTCTAGTAACATACATTCCACTTCTGATCCATTATATCGTTAGTTATTGCTTGTTATGATTACTCCTGCCTAGATGTAATATCTTGCACTTAAGAAGTATCTTATTTCTTTTGGTTATACATGAGATACATTTTGCAGCTATTTGGAATTATGATACTGTTTTCTGCTGTATTGCCATCTATTTTTGGTTGCTGATGTCATCAGTAATTCCTCAAACCAAATATGTGACTTTTATCTCTCTGTAAGTAATTGGTTTTCCAAAGAATTATGTGTCATTTTTCTTTTCAGAATCCACCTGTTGCTAGATTGCTTTCTCTTAAACTTTGTTAAAGTTTTATGAAATATTTCTGCAACATTATATTACTTTCTTAGTGTATTTACTTTTTTATCATATCATACTTTTTATCATAAGATTATTTAAATACTTCATTCAACTTCAAAGTAGTTGAATAATAGATCTTTCCATAGAGTCAAAAGCTAAAAAATGATGGCAAAACTGAAATTCAGTAAATGCCTTAAAAACAACATTTTTGTGCCTCCTTTTTTTGCAGAGGGGGAGGTTGGGGAGGAAATAGCTAGCCCACCATAGATGCTTTTCTTCACCTTCTGTTTGCGCTCAGGAGGCTACACCTATAAAACCATCTATGTCTCAGCCCATCAGTAAAAGGAAGACACTGACAAACTGGAGTGAGTCCAGTGGGAGATCACCAAGATGACTAGAGTGTGGCAGGAGAACATGGTGTGAGTGTAAATAGATCAAAATAGTTGGCTTGTTTAGCTTTGAGAAAAGAACGCTAAGGGCAGAACTCTGATTGCATCTTCCACTATGTAAAGGGCGATTATGTAGAAGGTGAAGACATACTTCTCTCAGTGGTGCTCACCAAAAGTGCAAGAAGCGTTTTCACAAATTGCAGCAAGAGAAATACCCTGGACAATAAAAATAAAATAAATTATAAAAAAATGACACTGAAAGAGATTAAGCATGAGTGTAAGTTTCCTAGAAAGGTCATAGGATGTCCGTCTTTGCAATTTTCAGAACTAGATCAGGCAAGACTCTCAGCAACCCAGTCTGTCTTGGAAACTATCCTTGCTTTGAGCAATAGGTTGGAGTAGATGACTTCCTGAGGTCTCTTCCAACCTCAGTTATTTTATGTTTCTACAGTGCTCATTCAAATGATACCATACTGTCTCATGGAAATTCCCAATCCAGTATAATAGAAAAATAGAGGACTAGAAGTTTCTGTTATTTCACTAAACTCAGCATCTGTTCATAAATGTCAAGATCCATCTTCAAACTATTCAATTTCTTGTCCTTAATAAGTTTATTAAAAAGATCTTGTTTGTCTCTCAATTTCGAGCCTAATCTTTAAAAATTAGTAAGTAAAATTGATTCATTTCCTCTTATGCCAATAATGTAATTTCGTACTTATCTGCTAGATGAACTTAAATCCTATATGTAAGCTGCAATCACATTCTTCCTCAGCTAAAGTTCTTTTGTGTGAAAGAATGACATAAAGATGCCCAAATCAGCTCTGAGTGATCTGAAACACTTGCACAACTTTATATGGAAAGATAGAGCCAATATGTCTGCATTGGCACCATATAGCAGTCGGTATAATAATCAGTCTTGCTTGTTATTGATTAATTAGAAAAAGTGCTGAGGAATCCCATAATATGTGACTTATGTAAGCACATCTCTTTCCTCCTGTCACTTCCAGCTAAAATGCACACTACTGTACAGGAAAAAATTTCATTATTGGTCTCTATGACTTCTACTTGATGAATTTTATTCTCTTCTTCCTGAATTACTTTAATAATTTTTTGTCATTTGTTAAGTTCTCCATTCAGTTTGTGTGCCAAATTTATTAATGAAAACATTAATACAGATGAAGAGCTGTCTGTGATACACCACATATAAAACTCTTATCTTTGTTCATCTCAGTACAACTATTGTCCTCTGTCTTGAGGTGAAACCACTTTAGTCAGCTTAGGTATCTGCCTTATCCATTTCACCCTTCTTAAACTATATCATATTCTCCTCCATTTTGATTTTATAATTTCATCTGAAGATTTATGTAAAACTAAGATTGGATAAATTTAAGCTAATGTGTGTCCTTTTGTTCAGAAAATGTCATAACTTTTAGGCAGCAAGTTTCTTTGGAATGATCTACCTTTTATAAAATTAAGTTGCATTTTTTTTGCAGCTTTCAGGTATATAAATTGAAAGATCAGTGTTTTAAATTGCTTTAAATGTTTAGCACTGCTGTGCCAAATCTAAAAGTGTATTTGGGAAAAATGATCAAAAATACGAAGATTAATGGAAATAAGAATGCTAATCTACTATCTCAAATGTTTTACAACATTGCTCCAGCCTTCCACCATGCAAAATGGATGTCCTGATGCAGGACAAAAAAAAAATTCTGTAAACTACATCTTGAGTTTTCCTTGGGTTTTCTAACACAGTTTGTTTTCTGGTTGTATGTCTTTTTTTTTTTTTTTTTTTTTTTTTTTTACTCTTTACAAATTTTAATGTATTCTGTCCACAATTATTTTGTTGGTTCTTATATATTGACATATAATAAAGTTCTACAGAGTGAAAAGACAGGTGAAATTCAGCGTTTTTTCCTACAACCAGAAAATAGACAACACGTGCACTGCAAGCAGTATCTATCTGATCTTCATAAGCTTCATGTAAGACCTGTATTTTGACATTTTCTTCAATCTGGTTATACTGCTCGAGAGCTTAAGTTCCCTGGAGAGTTAAGTATGTCAGCCATTGTCTTACGAGCAGACATTACTGGTATCAAAGGCTACTATGCCTTGTAATACTACAGCTGTAATTTAAAGACAGATGATAAAGTTTTTAGAACATCTCGGTTAGCTACAGTTCTTGGTACATACCAGAAACCAAGGCTCATAAATCAAAACACCTGAAAAAGATTTCTTTTTAAAGTTTCTCTACCACCTATGCATTTCAAAACTTCTCCATGCGATTTTACTATTGTTCTAAATGTATAGCACAGATTTCAAAATACAAGTTCAACAATAAGTTGGTTTTATGCCTTTTGTGCTCCTACCAACAGCTGTTTCAAATAGTTCAATATATTTTGAACAAATATACAATATAGAAAAGCAGCTGAGCATACATACTGAAAGGTCTTGAAAAGATGCAAAGAAAAGTAATTTATTTTTCAAATGATTGACAGTGAAATGTATTGCTTGGTTTTTTTGCTAGCAATGCAAAGAACTCAGAGGGGAAAAAAGAATGAGAAATATGCCTTATCTTTGTCCTATTTGTTTTTTGCTGCTTGGTCAGAATATTATTTCTATTTTGAAAGCTGTAAAAATGTATCCAGGAAATCAGTACCTTGCATTTTAGGAGCAGAGCAGTAGTTACAATACCAGAGTCCAAGACTCCTGTTTTGTGGAACTGAATGCTACTTAATTCACTGATGAAACTTTACACACAGCTACTGAATTTTTGGGGTCTTTGGCTGGGTACAGGAGTCTATCTAAGGCTTAGCTATCCTCATTCTAGATTAATCTATTATATAAATGCCAAATATAAGAATTTAATCATATAGACTGATTTGACACCTCCACAAGATCTGGAGCTTTCAGTACTTCATAAGGTATTGGAAAAACAATCTTAAGGAGCAATCATTAAAAAACATATTGAGAAGATGATCATAATTACGATATCAGTAATGTTGGATATCACTGCTGAAAATCTTATTCAACAACGACACATTTATTCAGCTTTCTGGAACTGAGAGTACTATTGAAAAAATAACACATTTTTCCCCTTATCCTAACAGTGTCAAAACTTCATCTCAGGTCAAGCTAATAAAGTTGTACATACTTTCAGACAAAATGAGAAGATAAAATCACTAGTTTCAAGTCAGCCAGAATGTGTTTTGGGGTTTGCACATGTATCGGTGTGAAAGTAACAAGAAATTAAAAATTAGCTCAATAGAAAAAGACAGTCCTGTTGTTTCCTTTTATCCAAAAGATTTAAAGTAAATACTTCTGTCTTGGAAGCTTTCTCTTTTCCCAGGAGATGAGAATTCACATTCTGCACTACAAAGAATAGTGGCCTAAAGGCCATAATTAAGAGTCCACTTAATTGCAACGCTACCTATCAAGCCTTTTGATGTTGCAGTAAATTTTATAAATTATTAATCAAATCTTCAAGTAGTAGAAGGAGTTTGGCATCACCATCAGAGACAAAGATATCTCATTTTTGTCTCAGCACAAGGGAATCCATGCAAAATTAAAAAAAAACACCACACCTGAAGAAGACAGACCACCAGTTCATGGGTGTTTAGATATTCACTGAGGTGAAGAAAAGAAAAAAAAGTAGATTCATATGATATCAAACTTCCTAAAGAATTTATTTTCAAATTAAATTATTTGACTAGTTTGGTTTGCATTGACAAGTAATCCTAGAGCAACTGCTGTCGCATTTTTTGGTAGTATCTGAATCACCTAATTAGTACCTAATAGTAAAAGCACAAGTTCTTATTGTAAGTATATTGCTGTGTTTTGGTTTTTTTTATATAATGCTTGTTGGTTTCAATATGCAGAAGCAAGTGAGACCTTCCCTTCCCTTCCCTTCCCTTCCCTTCCCTTCCC